>NW_022156028.1:0-1921 GCF_001633185.2 Quercus lobata
AAAAAAATAGAAAAAAAAATCAAAAAATTAAAAAACCTCTTTCCGGCATTATTTTTAGCAAACACGGGATGAGATAGGCCAAAAAAGAGGAAAAAAAGTTTTAGTCCCGAATTTCGTTCATACTCGGCCCGAGGAAGAAAATTGCGAAATAAAATAGCAAAAAAATTCAAAAAATTAAAAACACTCTTTCCGGCAATATTTTTAGCAAAAACGGGATGAGATTGGCCGAGAAATAGCGAAAAAAATTTTAGTCCCGAATTCCGTTCATACTCGGCCCTGGGAAGAAAATTGCGAAAAAAATAGCAAAAAGATTCAAAAAATTAAAAAACCTCTTTCCGGCATTATTTTTAGCCAAAACGGGATGAGATAGGACGAGAAAGAGCGAAAAAAATTTTAGTCCCGAATTTCGTTCATAATCGACCCCAGCAAGAAAATTCCGAAAAAAATAGCAAAAAAATTCAAAAAATTAAGAAACCTCTTTCCTATATTATTTTCAGCCAAAACGGGATGAGACAGGCCGAGAAAGAGCGAAAAAAAATTTTGTCCCGATTTCCGTTCATACTCGACCCCGGCAAGAATATTCCGAAAAAAAAAAGCAAAAAAATTTTAAAAATTAAAAAACCTCATTCCCGCATTATTTCTAGAGAAAACGGAATGAGATAGGCCGAGAAAGTGGAAAAAAAATTTAGTCCCGAATTCCATTCATTCTTGACCCGAGCAAGAAAATTCCGAGAAAAATAGCAAAAAAATTCAAAAAATTAAAAACCAGTTTCCAGCGTTATTTTTAGCCAAAACAGGATTCGATAGGCCAAGAAAGAGAAAAAAAAAAAAAATTCAGCCCAGAATTCTATTCCAACCCAACCCGTGCTAGAAAATTCCAAAAAAAATAACAAAAAAATTAAAAAAATTTAAAAAGTTAATTCCTCCATTATTTCTATCCGAAATGGTTTGCGAGTGGCCGAGAAAGTGAGAAAAAAATTTTAGTCCCAAAATAGGATTAGATAGGCCGAGAAAAAAATTCAAAAAATTGAAAAACCTCTTTCTGGCAATATTTTTAGCCAATACGGGATGAGATATGCTGAGAAAGAGCGAAAAAAATTTTAATCCGAATTCCGTCATGACTCGATCCCGGCAAGAAATTCCGAACAAAATAGCACGAAAATTCACACATTAAAAAACTCCTTTCCACATTACTTTTAGCAAAACAGGATTGATAGGCCGAGAAAGAGAAAGACAAAACAAAAAAAAAAAAAAAAAAAAAAAAAAAAAAAAAAAAAAAAAAAAAAAAAAATTTAGCCCAGAAATTCTGTTCTTACCAACCTTGCAGGAAAATTCCAAGAAAATAGCACAAATTCAAAAATTAAAAAAGTTATTCGACTTATTCTTCCTATCGAAATGGTTTGGGAGTTGGCCGAGAAGTGAGAAAAAAAGATTTTTTTAGTCGCAAATCTCCGTTCATACTCGACCGGGAAGAAAATTGAAAATAGATAGCAAAAAAAATGTCAAAAATATTGAAAACCTCTTTCTGGCATTATTTTCTGCCAATATCGGATGAGATATGCGAGAAGAGGAAAAAAATTTAGTCCGAATCCGTTCAAACTCGACCGGCAAGAATAACCGAAAAAATACAAAAAAATTCAAAAATTAAAAAAAACTCACTTCAGCATTATTCTCTGGAAACGGGTGAATAGATACGAAGAAAGTGTAAAAATTTTATTCCCGATCCATTCCTTCTCAACTTAGGCCAGAAAATGCGAAAATAAATAGAAAAAAATTAAGAAACCTCTCTCCGGTATTATTTTTAGCCAAAGAGGATGAGATAGGCCAAGAAAGAGAAAAAAAATTTTAGTCCCGAATTCCGTTCATACTCGACCCCCGGCAAGAAAATTCCGAAAAAAAACAAGCAAAAAAAATTCAAAAA
>NW_022156029.1:0-1917 GCF_001633185.2 Quercus lobata
AAAACTAGGTTTTGGACAGAACCAAGGCATTGCATAGTCCTCGGACTCAAGCCTATGGGGAAACCAACTGCCTGGATGAGGAAAACTAGGTTTTGGACAGAACCAGGGCATTGCAATGTCCCACGGACTCAAGCCTATGGGGAAACCAACTACTTGGACGAGGAAAACTAGGTTTTTGGACAGAACCAAGGCATTGCATAGTCCACGGACTCAAGCCTTTGGGGAAACCAACTATCTGGATGTGGAAAACTAGGTTTTGGATAGAACCAAGGCATTGCATAGTCCTCGGACTCAAGCCTCTGGGGAAACCAACTACCTGGATGAGGAAAACTAGGTTTGGGACAGAACCAAGGCATTGCATAGTCCACGGACTCAAGCCTCTGGGGAAACCAACTACCTGGATGAGGAAAACTGGGTTTTGGACAGAACCAAGGCATTGCATAGTCCACGGACTCAAAGCCTATGGGGAAACCAACGCCATGGATAAGTGAAAACTAGTTTTGTTGGTACAGAATTAGGGATTGCATGGTCCCACTGGCTCAAGCTATTAGGGGAAACCAAACTGACTGGATGAGGCAAACTAGGTTTTGGCAGAACCAAGGCATTGCATAGTCCCCTCGGACTCAAGCCTATGGGGACCAACTGCCTGGAGAGGACTAGTTTTGGGACAGAAACCAGGGCATTGCATGGGTCCACGGACTCAAGCTATGGGGACCAACTGCTGGATAAGGAAAACTAGTTTTTGACAGAACAGGGCATTGCCATGGTCCACACGGGTTCAAGCCTATGGGGGAAACCATACTCTTGGATGAGGAAAAACTAGGTTTGGACAGAACCAGGGGATTGCATGGTCCGACACGGACTCAAGCCTATGGGGAAACCAACTACTTGGATGAGGAAAACTAGGTTTTGGACAGAACCAAGGCATTGCATAGTCCTCGGACTCAAGCCTATGGGGAAACCAACTGCCTGGATTAGGAAAACTAGGTTTTGCACAGAACCAGGGCATTGCATGGTCCACGGACTCAAGCCTATGGGGAAACCAACTGCCTGGATGAGGAAAACTAGGTTTTGGACAGAACCAGGGCATTGCATAGTCCTCGGACTCAAGCCTATGGGGAAACCAACTGCCTGGATGAGGAAAACTAGGTTTTGGACAGAACTAAGGCATTGCATAGTCCACGGACTCAAGCCTATGGGGAAACCAACTACTTGGATGAGGAAAACTAGGTTTTGAACAGAAGAAGTAACGTAAGCATTGATAGTCTCGAACTGGCAGCACCCTATGGGGAAACCAAACTGCTGGGGATTATATTTATGAAAACTAAGTTTTGGACAGAACCAGGGCATTGCAATAGTCCTCGGCTCGTCTAGGCTATGTAGGGAAACCAAAACTGACTGTGATGATCGGAAAACTAGGATTATGTGGAGACAGAAGTCGGGCCATATGCAAGTATGTCTCGGACTCAAGCCTAATGGGGAAAAGCCGAACGTGCCAGGATGAGGAAGAACTACGCGCTCTTGGACAGAGACGCAAGGCATTGCATGAGGACGGATCTCAAAGCCTATGGGGAAACCAACTACTTGGATGAGGAAAACTAGGTTTTGGACAGAACCAGGGCATTGCATGGTCCACGGACTCAAGCCTATGGGGAAACCAACTGCCTGGATGAGGAAAACTAGGTTTTTGACAGAACTAGGGCATTGCATGGTCCACGGACTCAAGCCTATGCGGAAACCAACTACTTGGATGAGGAAAACTAGGTTTTGGACAGAACCAAGGCATTGCATAGTCCTCGGACTCAAGCCTATGGGGAAACCAACTGCCTGGATTAGGAAAACTAGGTTTTGGACAGAACCAGGACATTGCATAGTCCTCGGACTCAAGCCTATGGGGAAACCAACTACTTGGATGAG
>NW_022156030.1:0-1915 GCF_001633185.2 Quercus lobata
GCCTGGATGAGGTTTTTTAATTTTTAAATTTTTTTTGCATTTATTTTTGAATTTTTTAACTCGGGTCGGTTTCGAACGGAAAGGAAAGATTTTTTTTTTCTTCTCTATTTTTCGGCCTATTCTTACCCGTTTCATCTTGAAATGAAGCCTGGATGATGTTTTTTAATTTTTAAAATTTTTTGGCATTTATTTTTGAATTTTTTAACTCGGGTCAGGTTCGAACGGAAAGGAAAGATATTTTTTTTTTCTTCTCTATTTTTCGGCCTATTCTTACCCGTCTCCGCTTGAAATCAAGCCTAGATGATGTTTTTTAATTTTTAAAATTTTTTTGCATTTATTTTTGAATTTTGTGACTCGGGTCAGGTTCGAACGGATAGGAAATAAATTTTTTTTGTTCTCAATTTTTCGGCCTGTCCTGACCCGTTTCGTCTTGAAATGAAGCCTGGATGATTTTTTTTAATTTTTAGAATTTTTTTGCATTTATTTATAAATTTTCTAACTCGGGTCGGGTTCGAATGGATAGGAAGGAAATTTTTTTTGTTCCCTATTTTTTGGCCTGTCTTGACCTGTTTCGTCTTGAAAGGAAGCCTGGATGATGTTTTTTAATTTTTAGTATTTTTTTGCATTTATTTTTGAATTTTCTAACTCGGGTCAGGTTCGAAAGGATAGGAAATAAATTTTTTTTGTTCTCTATTTTTCAGCCTGCCCTGACCCGTTTCGTCTTGAAATGAAGCCTGGATGATGTTTTTTAATTTTCAGAATTTTTTTGCATTTATTTTTGAATTTTCTAACTCGGGTCGGTTTCAAACGGATAAGGAAAGAAATTTTTTTTGTTCTCTATTTGTCGGCCTGTACTGACCCGTTTCGTCTTGAAATGAAGCCAGGGTGATTTTTTTAATTTTTAAAATTTTTTTGCATTTGTTTTTGAATTTTCTAACTCGGGTCAGGTTCGAACGGATAGGAAATAAATTTTTTTTGTTCTCTATTTTTCGGCCTGTACTGACCCGTTTCGTCTTGAAATGAAGCCTGGATGATTTTTTTTAATTTTTAGAATTTTTTTGCATTTATTTTTAAATTTTCTAACTCGGGTCGGGTTCGAATGGATAGGAAGGAAATTTTTTTTGTTCCCTATTTTTTGGCCTGTCTTGACCTGTTTCGTCTTGAAAGGAAGCCTGGATGATGTTTTTTAATTTTTAGAATTTTTTTGCATTTATTTTTGAATTTTCTAACTCGGGTCAGGTTCGAAAGGATAGGAAATAAATTTTTTTTGTTCTCTATTTTTTCGCCTGTCGTTGACCCCGTTTCGTCCTTGAAAATGAAGTCTTGGATGATGTTTTTTAATTTTCAGAATTTTTTTTGGCATTTATTTTTTGAATTTTTCTAACTCGGGTCGGTTTCAAACGGATAGGAAAGAAATTTTTTTTTGTTCTCTATTTTTCGGCCTGTCCTGACCGTTTCGTCTTGAAATGAAGCCTGGAGTGATTTTTTAAATTTTTTAAATTTTTTGCATTATTTTGAAAATTTTCTAACTCGGGTCAGGTTCGAACGATAGGAAATAAATTTTTGTTCTGCTAATTTTTCGGCCTGTCCTGACCCGTTTCGTCTTGAAATGAAGCCTGGATGATTTTTTTAATTTTTAAAATTTTTTTGCATTTATTTTTGAATTTTCTAACTCGGGTCAGGTTCGAACGAATAGGAAATAAATTTTTTTTGTTCTCAATTTTTCGGCCTGTCCTGACCCGTTTCGTCTTGAAATGAAGCCTGGATGATTTTTTTTAATTTTTAGAATTTTTATGCATTTATTTTTAAATTTTCTAACTCGGGTCGGGTTCGAATGGATAGGAAGGAAATTTTTTTTGTTCCCTATTTTTTGGCCTGTCTTGACCTGTTTCGTCTTGAAAGGAAGCCTGGATGA
>NW_022156031.1:0-1913 GCF_001633185.2 Quercus lobata
TAAAAATTTTTTTGCATTTATTTTTGAATTTTGTAACTCGGGTCGGGTTCGAACGGATAGGAATGAAAATTTTTTGCTTCTCTATTTTTCGGCCTATCCTGACCCGTTTCATTTTGAAATGAAGCCTGGATGATGTTTTTTAATTTTTAAAATTTTTTTGCATTTATTTTTGAATTGTGTAACTCGGGTCGAGTTCGAACGGATAGGAATGAAATTTTTTTCTTCTTTATTTTTTGGCCTCTCCTGACCCGTTTCATATTCAAATGAAGCCTGGATGATGTTTTTTAATTTTGAAAATTTTTTTGCATTTATTTTTGAATTTTTTAACTTGGGTCGGGTTCGAACGGGTAGGAATGAAATTTTTTTTCTCATTTATTTTTCGTTCTATCCTGACCCGTTTAATATTGAAATGAAGCCTGGACAATCTTTTTTAATTTTTAAAATTTTTTTGCATTTATTTTTGAATTTTTTAACTTGGGTCGGGTTCGAACGGGTAGGAATGAAATTTTTTTTCTCATTTATTTTTCGTTCTATCCTGACCCGTTTAATATTGAAATGAAGCCTGGACAATCTTTTTTAATTTTTAAAATTTTTTTGCATTTATTTTTGAATTTTTTAACTCGGGTCGAGTTCGAACGGATAGGAATGAAATTTTTTTTCTTCTCTATTTTTCGGCCTATCCTAACCCGTTTCATCTTAAAATGAAGCCTGGATGATGTTTTTTAATTTTTAAAAATTTTTTTGCATTTTTTTTTGAATTTTGTAACTCGGGTCGGGTTCGAACGGATAGGAATGAAATTTTTTTGCTTCTCTATTTTTCGGCCTATCCTGACCCGTTTCATCTTGAAATGAAACCTGGATGATGTTTTTTAATTTTTAAAATTTTTTTGCATTTATTTTTGAATTTTGTGACTCGGGTCGGGTTCGAACGGATAGGAATGAAATTTTTTTTCTTCTCTATTTTTCGGCCTATTCTAACCCGTTTCATCTTGAAATGAAGCCTGGATGATGTTTTTTAATTTTTAAAATTTTTTTTGCATTTTTTTTTGAATTTTTTAACTCGGGTCGGGTTCGAACGGATAGAAATGAAATTTTTTTGCTTCTCTATTTTTCGGCCTATCCTGACCCGTTTCATTTGACATGAAGCCTGGATGATGTTTTTAATTTTAAAATTTTTTGCATTATTTTTGAATTGTGTAAACTCGGTCGAGTTCGAAACGGATAGAATGAAAATTTTTTTTCTTCTTTATTTTTTGGGCCTCTCCTGACCTTTCATATTCAAATGAATGCCTGATGATGTTTTTTAATTTTGAAAATTTTTTGGTCATTTATTTTTGAATTTTTTAAACTTGGTCGGTTCGAACGGTAGGAAAGAAATTTTTTTTTCTTCTTTATTTTCGTTCTAATCCTGACCCGTTTAATATGAAATGAAGCCGGGACGTCTTTTTTAATTTTTAAAATTTTTTGCATTTATTTTTGAATTTTATAACTCCTGGAGTCGAGTTCGAACGGATAGAATGAAATTTTTTCTTCTCTATTTTTTCGGCTAGACCCGTCTCCTCTTGAACAATCAATGCCTAGAGATATTTTTTTAATTTTAATAAATTTTTTGCATTTATTTTGAATTTTCTAACCTGGGTCGGGTTCGAACGGATAGGAAGGAAATTTTTTTGTTCTCTATTTTTCGGCCTATCCTGACTTGTTTCGCCTTGAAATGAAGCCGACATAATGTTTTTTCTTTTTTAGAATTTTTTTGCATTTATTTTTGAATTCTCTAACTCGGGTCGGGTTTGAATGGATAGGAAAGAAATTTTTTTTATACTCTATTTTTTGGCCGGTCTTCTCCCGTTTCGTCTTGAAATGAAACCTGAATGATGTTTTTTAATTTTTAAAATTTTTTTGCATTTATTTTG
>NW_022156032.1:0-1907 GCF_001633185.2 Quercus lobata
TACTTTGCAGCCTGTCCTGACCCATTTCGTCTTGAAATGAAGCCTGGATGATGTTTTTTAATTTTTAAAATTTTTTTGCATTTATTTTTGAATTTTTTAATTCGGGTCGGGTTCGAACGGATAGTAATGAAATTTTTTTTCTTCTTTATTTTTCGGCCTATCCTGACCCGTTTCATATTGAAATGAAGCCTGGATGATGTTTTTTTAATTTTTATAATTTTTTAGCATTTATTTTTGAATTTTCTAACTCAGGTCGGGTTCGAACGGATAGGAATGAAATTATTTTTGTTCTCTACTTTGCAGCCTGTCCTGACCCGTTTCGTCTTGAAATGAAGCCTGGATAATGTTTTTTCATTTTTTAAATTTTTTGCCAATTCTTTTTGAATTTTCTAACTCGGGTCGGTTGTTTCGTAACACGGTTATGTTATGAAATTTTATTTTTTTTGTTTCTCTTATTTAGCTGTCCTGACCCCGTTCGTCTTGATGTAGGCCCCTAAGATGATATTTTCATTTTTAAAATTTTTTGCATTTATTTTTGAATTTTCTAACTCGAGATCGGGTTTCGACGTATAGGTATATTTGAAATTTTTTTTTTTCCGTCTCATTTTGGCCTATCCTTGACCCTTTTCATCTTGAAAGGAAGCCTGATGTTTTTTTTTTAATTTTTTTAAATAAAATTTTTTTTGCATTCATTTGAATTTTGTAACAACGGTTCGGGTTCGAACGGATAGAATGAAATTTTTTTTGTTCTCTATTTCAGCCGTTCCTGACCGTTTCGCTTTAAAAGAAGCCTGGATGATTGTTTTTTTTTTTAAATTTTTATAATTTAGCATTATTTTTCATTTCTAACTCAGGCGGGTCGAACGGATAGGAATGAAATTAATTTTTGTCTCTACTTGCAGGCCTGTCTGATCTCTTTTTCGTTGTATATTAAGCCTGGATTTGATTTTTTTTTGTTAATTTTTAATATTTTTTTTGCATTTTTTGAATTTAATTCGGGTCGGGTTCGAACGGATAGTAATGAAATTTTTTTTCTTCTTTATTTTTCGGCCTATCCTGACCCGTTTCATATTGAAATGAAGTCTGGATGATGTTTTTTAATTTTTATAATTTTTTTGCATTTATTTTTGAATTTTCTAACTCAGGTCGGGTTCGAACGGATAGAAATGAAATTATTTTTGTTCTCTACTTTGCAGCCTGTCCTGACCCATTTCGTCTTGAAATGAAGCCTGGATGATGTTTTTTAATTTTTAAAATTTTTTTGCATTTATTTTTGAATTTTTTAATTCGGGTCGGGTTCGAACGGATAGTAATGAAATTTTTTTTCTTCTTTATTTTTCGGCCTATCCTGACCCGTTTCATATTGAAATGAAGCCTGGATGATGTTTTTTTAATTTTTATAATTTTTTAGCATTTATTTTTGAATTTTCTAACTCAGGTCGGGTTCGAACGGATAGGAATGAAATTATTTTTGTTCTCTACTTTGCAGCCTGTCCTGACCCGTTTCGTCTTGAAATGAAGCCTGGATAATGTTTTTTCATTTTTTAAATTTTTTGCCAATTCTTTTTGAATTTTCTACTATCGGGTCGGGTTCGAACGGTTAGGAATGAAATTATTTTTGTCTCTATTTTGTAGCCTGTCCTGACCCGTTTTCGTCTTGAAATGTAGCCTGGATAATATTTTTTAATTTTTTAAATTTTTTTGCAATTCTTTTTGAATTTTCTAACTCGGGTCGGGTTCGAACGGTTAGGAATGAAATTATTTTTGTTCTCTATTTTGTAGCCTGTCCTGACCCGTTTCGTCTTGAAATGAAGCCTAGATGATATTTTTCAATTTTTAAAATTTTTTTGCATTTATTTTTGAATTTTCTAACTCGGATCGGGTTCGAACGGATAGGAATGAAATTT
>NW_022156033.1:0-1906 GCF_001633185.2 Quercus lobata
TAAGCAGTTGGTTCCCCATAGTTTTGATCCGAGGACCATGCAATACCTTGGTTCTGTCCAAAACTTAGAATTTCTTTAAGTAGTTGGTTTCCCTATAGGTTTGAGTCCGAGGACCATGCAATACCTTGGTTCTGTCCAAAACTTAGATTTTTCTTTAAATAGTTGGTTTCCCCGTAGGTTTGAGTCCGAGGACCATGCATTACCATGGTTCTGTCCAAAACTTAGAATTTCTTTAAGTAGCTAGTTTCCCCACAGGTTTGAGTTCGAGAACCATGCAATACCTTGGTTCTGTCCAAAACTTAGATTTTTCTTTAAATAGTTGGTTTCCCCATAGGTTTGAGTTCGAGGACCACGCAATACCCATGGTTCTGTCTCAAAACTTGATTTTTTAAGTAGTTTTTGCTTTCTCGCATAGGTTTGAAGTTCCGAGGACCCATGCAATACCTTGGTTCTTGTCCAAAATTGAATTTTTTTAAAGTAGTTTGGTTTCCCCCATAAG
The DNA here is from genome assembly GCF_001633185.2 of Quercus lobata. Lineage (NCBI taxonomy): Eukaryota > Viridiplantae > Streptophyta > Magnoliopsida > Fagales > Fagaceae > Quercus > Quercus lobata. The sequence continues at coordinate 500 of NW_022156033.1, forward strand.
TTTGAGTCCCGAGGATCCATAGCAATACCTTGGTTCTATCCAAAACTTGATTTTTTTAAGTAGTTGGTTTCCCCATAGTTTTGAGTCCCGAGGTACCATGCAATAACCTTGGTTCTGTCCAAAACTTGATTTTTTTAAGTGTTGGTTTTCCCCAAAGTTGAGTCGGGCCTTCGCAAATACCTGGTTTCTATCCTCAATCCAAAATGGAGATTTTTTATACAGTTGTTCCCCATAGTATGAATGCAATACTTGGTTCTGTCAAAATTCAGCTTTTTAAGGTTTGTTTCCCCATAGGTTATGAGTCGAGACCATCACATACCTGGTTCTATCCAAATTGATTTTAAGTAGTTGGTTTCCCCATAGGTTTGAGTCTGAGGACCATAGCATATCCTTGGTTTTCTGTCCAAAACTTGATTTTTAAGTAGTTGCTTTCCCCATAGGTTTGAGTCCGAGGACCATGCAATACCTTGGTTCTGTCCAAAACTTGATTTTTTAAGTAGTTGGTGTCCCCATAGGTTTGAGTCCAAGGACCATACAATACCTTGGTTCTGTCCAAAACTTGATTTTTTAAGTAGTTGGTTTCCCCATAGGTTTGAGTTCAAGGGCCATGCAATACCTTGGTTCTGTACAAAACTTGATTTTTTAAGTAGTTGGTTTCCCCGTAGGTTTGAGTCCGAGGACCATGCAATACCTTGGTTCCATCCAAAACTTGATTTTTAAGTAGTTGGTTTCCCCATAGGTTTAAGTCCAAGGACCATACAATGCCTTGGTTCTGTCCAAAACTTGATTTTTTTAAGTAGTTGGTTTCCCCATAGGTTTGAGTCCGAGGACCATGCAATACCTTAGTTCTATCCAAAACTTGATTTTTTAAATAGTTGGTTTCCCCATAGGTTTGAGTCCGAGGACCATGCAATACCTTGGTTCTGTCTAAAACTTGATTTTTTTAAGTAGATGGTTTCCCCATAGGTTTGAGTCTGAGGACCATGCAATACCTTAGTTCTATCCAAAACTTGATTTTTTAAGTAGTTGGTTTCCCCATAGATTTCAGTCTGAGGACCATGCAATACCTTGGTTCTATCCAAAACTTGATTTTTAAGTAGTTGGTTTCCCCATAGGTTTGAGTCCGAGGACCATGCAATACCTTGGTTCTGTCCAAAACTTGATTTTTTAAGTAGTTGGTTTCCCTATAGGTTTGACTCCAAGGACCATACAATACCTTGGTTCTGTCCAAAACTTTATTTTTTAAGTAGTTGGTTTCCCCATAGGTTTGAGTCCGAGGGCCATGCAATACCTTGGTTCTGTACAAAACTTGATTTTTTAAGTAGTTGGTTTCCCCACAGGTTTGAGTCCGAGGACCATGTAATACCTTGGTTCCATCGAAAACTTGATTTTTAAGTAGTTGGTTTC
>NW_022156034.1:0-1900 GCF_001633185.2 Quercus lobata
TTTCCACATAGGCTTGAGTCCGAGGACCATGCATTGCCTTGGTTCTGTCCAAAACTTGTGATTTTTCTTTCGAGTACTTGGTTTCCCCATAGGCTCGAGTCCGAGGACCATGCAAGGCCTTGGTTCTGTCCAAAACTTGTGATTTTTCTTTTGAGTACTTGGTTTCCCAATAGGCTTGAGTCCGGGGACCACGCAAGGCCTTGGTTCTGTCCAAAACCTAGTTTCCACATCTAGGTTAGTTGTTTCCCCATAGGCTCGAGTCCGGGAACCATGCAATGCACTTGAATTCTGTCCAAACTAGTTTTCCCACATTCAGGGAGTTGGTTCCCATAGGCTTGAGTCGGGACCAATGGCAATGCCTTGTTCTGTCCAAAACCTAGTTTGCCACATTCAGGTAGTTGGTTTCCGCCCATAAGGCTTGAGTCCGAGGACCATGCAATCTTGTTCTGTCCAAACCATAGTTTTCCACATCCCGGATACAGTTGCTGTGTTGTCTCAAAATCATAAGCGCTTGAGTCCGATGAGGCGACATGAGCGAATGCCTATGGTGCTTAACTGTCCAAAACCTTAGTTTTCCACACCAGGTAGTTGTTTCCCATGAGGCCTTGGAGTTCCGTAGGACATGTGCAAATGCACCTGATTCTATCCAAACCATAGTTTTCCACAGCCAGGTAGTTGGTTTCCCCATATGCTTGAGTCCAAGGACTATGCAATGCTTTGGTTCTGTCCAAAACCTAGTTTTCTCTTTACATGGAACCTTGGCTTTAGGGGAGTTAACTCCTCAGCCAAGCCCCTAGAGTTTATCTATACGGTTAACGTTACCAAGCGCCTAGTTTGCAATTTACGAGGAGCTTTAGCTTTGGGGGAGTTAGCTCCTTAGCGCAGCCCCTAATCCAGCAACGTAGCCCCTAGCAGCACGAACTTTTCACTTAAAACTCTGATAACCAATGGTTAGGAATAAAAAGGAAACTACTTCGACATACTCACCTATGCCAACACACAAGTTCTCCCCACAGACGGCGCCAAGTAAGGACAGAATTGCGTGCGGACGTCAGTAGGTGTCTCTAATTGGGTTTTCGCACATGAAAAAACCCCTAACAATATCATTTATAGAGACCTGTGGGTATCACGAAGGGGCTAGGCTTGATTGATAGGACCGCGGTGGGTTTCTTCGTGGTGTTCATTACAGTATAGTCATATCTGTTAAATTTTCATTCACCCCTGGAAGTCTTTTATTCCAGGAGGTGGGCTTGAGAGGCTCTACGTTTGGCCCATCTTCTTTTTTCCAGGCCCTCACCCAAAGGGGTTACTTAGTTTTCCTTTTATACTCGCCTGTGTTCATTATCCTTCATCCACGTGTAGGGTCAATCTTTCCAAGGCTGATACTTGTCCCATCAGTCCATCCCCCAAAGTCGTTGGGGGTGGTTGTAAAAGCCAAAGAATGCGGCCCTGTCGGGTTCAGAACATTAAATGACAATAACAGCAGCTTTCCCCGGATATTTTAGATCTTTCTTCCGAGTTTCAGTCTTATACCGTTTTTACCCTTCTTTATGAGAGGGAACTTTGGGTCTGTCGAGGACTGAGCTGCCCTCGGCAATATCCACAGGCTATCTTGTCGAGCTTGGGCCACAGCCTTCCTCGGCTTGGGCCCCTTTTTGTGCGAAAGAATTCAATCTCGCCCGCCCCCACCATACATAATACCCCCAGGTAGATCGCCTGGGCCATAATCATTGGTTCCCCACAGTATTGTATGATGTGTCTGTGTATATATATATTATAATAAATATAAAAGTTTACCATAAAACATTTCCTCAATTCAGAACTAATTATTCATGGTTTTAGACTTTAGTATCAATTAAAAGGGAAAAAAAATAAAAAAAATAAAATAGAAAGCTTAAAA
>NW_022156035.1:0-1899 GCF_001633185.2 Quercus lobata
TCTCTATTTTCGGCCTATCACTACCCGTTCATGCTTGAAAGAAGCCCTGGAATGTTTTTAATTTTTAAAATTTTTTTGCATTTATTTTTTGAATTTTGTAACTCGGGTCGGTTCGAACGGATAGGATGAAATTTTTTGCTTCTCTATTTTTCGGTCCTAGTCCTGACCCGTTTTCAATCTTGAAAAATGAAGCACTGGATGATGTTTTTTAATTTTAAAATTTTTTGCATCTATTTTTGAAATTGGTGTAACTGGGTCGAGTTCGATAACGGATAGGAATGAATTTTTTTTTCTTCTCTATTTTTTGGCTTGTCCTGACCCGTTTTGTCATGAAATGAAGCCTGGATGATGTTTTTTAATTTTTAAAATTTTTTGCATTTATTTTTGAATTTTTTTAACTCGGGTCGGGTTCGAACGGATAGGAATGAAATTTTTTTTCTTCTCTATTTTTCGGCCTATTCTTACCCGTTTCATCTTGAAATGAAGCCTGGACAGATCTTTTTTAATTTTAATTTTTTTGCATTTAATTTTTGAATTTTTTTAAACTCGGGTCGAGTTCGAAGGATAGGATGAAATTTTTTTTCTTCTTTATTTTTCGTTCCATCCTGACCCGTTTAATATTGAAAAGAAGCCTGGACGATCTTTTTTAATTTTAAAAATTTTTTTGCATTTATTTTTGAATTTTATAACTCGGGTCGAGTTCGAACGGATAGGAATGAAATTTTTTTTCTTCTCTATTTTTCGGCCTAGACCCGTTTCATCTTGAAATGAAGCCTGGATGATGTTTTTTAATTTTTAAAATTTTTTTGCAATTATTTTTGTATTTTGTAACTCGGGTCGGGTTCGAACGGATAGGAACAAAATTTTTCTTCTCTAATTTTTGGGTCAATCCAAACCGTTTATATTAGGGAAGCCGTGATGATATTTTTAATTTTAAAATTTTTTGCATTTCTCGTTTTATTTTCTACTCGGTCGTCGAAACGATAGAACGACAAGTTGTTGGCCTGTCCTGACCCGTTTCGTCTTGAAATGAAGCCTAGATGATATTTTTCAATTTTTAAAATTTTTTTGCATTTATTTTTGAATTTTTAACTCAGGTCGGGTTCGAACGGATAAGAATGAAATTTTTTTTCTTCTCTATTTTTCGGCCTATCCTGACCCGTTTCATATTGAAATGAAGCCTGGATGATGTTTTTTAATTTTTAAAATTTTTTTGCATTTATTTTTGAATTTTCTAACACGGGTCGGGTTCGAACGCATAGGAATGAAATTTTTTTTCTCTATTTTTCGGCCTATCCTAACCCGTTTCATATTGAAATGAAGCCTGGATGATGTTTTTTAATTTTTAAAATTTTTTTGCATTTATTTTTGAATTTTCTAACTCGGGTCGGGTTCGAACGTATAGGAATGAAATTTTTTTTGTTCTCTATTTTGCAGCCTGTCATGACCCGTTTCGTCTTGAAATGAAGCCTGGATGATGTTTTTTCATTTTAAAAATTTTTTTGCATTTATTTTTGAATTTCAACTCGGTCGGGTTCAACTATAGAATTAAATTTTTTTCTTCTATTTTTCGACCTCCAACCTGTGTTCGTCTTTGAAATGAATCTGTATTATGTTTCTAAATTTAAAATTTTTTTGCAATATTTTTTATTTCGTAACTCGGGTCGGGTACGAACGGATAGGAATGAAATTTTTTTTCTTCTCTATTTTTTGGCCTATCCTGTCCCGTTTCATATTGAAATGAATCCTGGATGATGTTTATTAATTTTTAAAATTTTTTTGTAATTATTTTTGAATTTTTTAACTCGGGTCAGGTTCGAACGGATAGGAATGAAATTTTTTTTCTTCTCTATTTTTTGGCCTATCCTGTCCCGTTTCATATTGAAATGAATCCTGGAT
>NW_022156036.1:0-1899 GCF_001633185.2 Quercus lobata
TTTATTTTTGAATTTTCTAACTCGGCTCGGGTTCGAACGGATGGGAAGGTAATTTTTTTTGTTCTCTATTTTTCGGCCTTTCCAGACCCGTCTCGTTTTGAAATGAAGCCTGGATGATGTTTTTTAATTTTTAGAATTTTTTTGCATTTATTTTTGAATTTTCTAACTCGGCTCGGGTTTGAACGGATAGGAAGGAAATTTTTTTTTCTCTATTTTTCGGCCTTTCCTGACCCGTTTCGTCTTGAAATGAAGCCTGGATGATGTTATTTAATTTTTAGAATTTTTTGCATTTATTTTTGAATTTTCTAACTCGGGTCGGGTTCGAACGGATACGAATGAAATTTTTTTTGTTCTCTATTTTTAGGCCTTTCCTGATCCGTTTCGTCTTGAAATGATGCCTGAATGATGTTATTTAATTTTTAGAATTTTTTTGCAGTTATTTTTTGAATTTTCTTACTCGGCTCGGATTCTAACGGATAGGAAGGAAATTTTTTTTGTTCTCTATTTTTAGGGCTTTCCTGACCCGTTTCGTCTTGAAATGATGCCTGGACGATGTTTTGTAATTTTTAGAATTTTTTTGCATTTATGTTTTGAATTTTCTATCTCGGCTCGGGTTCGAGCGGACAGGAAGGAAATTTTTTTTGTTCTCTATTTTTAGGCCAATCGCTGACCCGTTTAGTCCTGAATTGAAGCCGGAGTGAATGTTTTAATTTTTAGAATTTTTTTGCATTTATTTTTGAATTTTCTAACTCGGCTCGGTTTGAACGATAGGAGCAAATTTTTTTCTTCTCTATTTTTTCGCCTTTCCTGACCCGTTTCGTCTTGAAATGAAAGCCTGGATGATGTTATTTAATTTTTAAGAATTTTTTTGCAAATTTATGAATTTTCTAACTCGGCTCGGATTTCGAACGGATAGGAAGGAAATTTTTTTGGTCTCTATTTTTTTCGGCCTTTCCTGGCCCGTTTCGTCTTGAAATGAAGCCTGGATGATGTTATTTAATTTTTAGAATTTTTTTGCAATTATTTATTGAATTTTCTAACTCGGCTCGGATTCGAACGGATAGGAAGGAAATTTTTTTTGTTCTCTATTTTTCGGCTTTTCCTGCCCGTTTCGTCTTGAAATGAAGCCTGATGATGTTTTGTAATTTTTAGAATTTTTTGGCATTTATGTTTTGAATTTTCTAACTCGGCTCGGGTTCGAACGGATAGGAAGGAAATTTTTTTTGTTCTCTATTTTTCGGCCTTTTCTGTCCCGTTTCGTCTTGAAATGAAGCCTGGATGATGCTATTTAATTTTTCAAATTTTTTGGCATTTATGTTTTGATTTTTCTAACTCGGCTCGGGTTCGAGCGGACGGAAGGGAAATTTTTTTTTGTTATTATTTTAGGCATTCCTGACCGTTTCGTCCTGATTGAAGCCCGATGATTTTTTTAATTTTTAGAATTTTTTGCATTTATTTTTGAATTTCTAACTCGGCTCGGATTCGAACGGATAGGAAGGAAATTTTTTTTGTTCTCTATTTTTCGGCTTTTCCTGTCCTGTTTCGTCTTGAAATGAAGCCTGGACGATGTTGTGTAATTTTTAGAATTTTTTGGCATTTATTTTTTGAATTTTCTAACTCGGCTCGGGTTCGAACGGATAGGAAGGAAATTTTTTTTGTTCTCTATTTTTCGGCCTTTCCTGTCCTGTTTTGTCTTGAAATGAAGCCTGGATGATGCTATTTAATTTTTAGAATTTTGTTGCATTTATTTTTGAATTTTCTAACACGGGTCGGGTTCGAACGGATAGGAAGGAAATTTTTTTTGTTCCCTATTTTTCGGCCTATCCTGACCCGTTTCTTCTTGAAATGAGGCCTGGATGATGTTTTTTAATATTTAGAAATTTTTTGCATTTATTTTTG
>NW_022156037.1:0-1895 GCF_001633185.2 Quercus lobata
AACGGATAGGGATGAAATTTTTGTTCTTCTCTATTTTTCGGCCAGTTCTGAACCGTTTCCTATTGAAATGAAGCCTGGATGATGTTTTTTAATTTTTAAAATTTTTTGCATTCATTTTTGAATTTTCTAACACTGGTCGGGTTCGAACGGATAGGAATGAAATATTTTTTGTACTCTATTTTTCGGCATGTTCTGACCCGTTTCGTCTTGAAATGAACCCTGGATGATGTTTTTTAATTTTTAAAATTTTTTTGCATTTATTTTTGAATTTTTTTACTCGGGTCGGGTTCGAACGGTTAGGAATGAAATTTTTTTTGTTCTCTATTTTTTTGCTTGTCCTGACTCCGTTTACGTCATGAAGATGAAGCCTGGATGAATGTTTTTTTAATTTTAAAAGTTTTTCAGCCTAAATTTTTGGATTTTGTAACTCGGGAAAAAAACCCGGGGAGGGGGTTTTCAATTCCGTTAGGAATGAAATTTTTTTTGTTCTCTATTTTTCGACCTGCCCTGTACGTTTGTCTTGGAAAATGAAGCCCTGGATGATGTTTTTTAATTTTAAAATGTTTTTTGCTTTTTTAAATTTTTGAATTTTTTAACTCGGGAAACGGGTTCGAACGGAATAGGAATGAAATTTTTTTTTTTCTTCCTCTATTTTTTCGTCCTATTTCTTACCACTTTCATCTTGAAATGTAAGCTGGATCAGGTTTTTTAATTTTTAAAATTTTTTTGCATTTTTTGGAATTTTGTAAACTCGGGGTCGGGTTCGACGACGGATAGGAATGAAAATTTTTTTCTCTATTTTTGGCTTGTTCCTGACCGTTTACGTCATGAAATGAAGCATGGATGATGTTTTTTAATTTTTAAAATTTTTTTGCTTTTATTTTTGAATTTTTTAACTCGGAACGGGTTCGAACGGATAGGAATGAAATTTTTTTTCTTCTCTATTTTTCGTCCTATTCTTACCCGTTTCATCTTGAAATGAAGCCTGGATGAGGTTTTTTAATTTTTAAAATTTTTTTGCATTTATTTTTGAATTTTGTAACTCGGGACGGGTTCGAACGGATAGGAATGAAATTTTTTTTCTTCTCTATTTTTCGTCCTATTCTTACCCGTTTCATCTTGAAATGAAGGCTGGATGAGGTTTTTTAATTTTTAAAATTTTTTTGCATTTATTTTTGAATTTTGTAACTCGGGTCGGGTTCGAACGGATAGGAATGAAAATTTTTTTTCCTCTCTATTTTTTGGCTTGTCTTGACCCGTTTCGTCATGAAATGAAGACTGGATGATGTTTTTTAATTTTTAAAATTTTTCTGCCTAAATTTTTGAATTTTGTAACTCAGGACGGGTTCAAACGGATAGGAATGAAATTTTTTTTGTTCTCTATTTTTCGGCCTGCCCTGACCCGTTTCGTCTTGAAATGAAGCCTGGATGATGTTTTTTAATTTTTAAAATTTTTTTAGCTTCATTTTTGAATTTTGTAACTCGAGATGGGTTCAAACGGATAGGAATGAAATTTTTTTTTTTCTTTATTTTTCGGCCTGTCCTGACCCGTTTCATCTTGAAATGAAGCCTGGATGATATTGTTTTAATTTTTTAATTTTTTTGCATTTATTTTTGAATTTTGTAACTCGGGTCGGGTTCGAACGGATAGGAATGCAAATTTTTTTCTTCTCTATTTTTTGGCTTGTCCTGACCCGTTTCGTCATGACATGAAGCCTGGATGATGTTTTTTAATTTTTAAAATTTTTCAGCCTAAATTTTTGAATTTTGTAACTCGGGACGGGTTCAAACGGATAGGAGTGAAATTTTTTTTGTTCTCTATTTTTCGGCTTGCCCTGACCCGTTTCGTCTTGAAATGAAGCCTGGATGATGTTTTTTAATTTTTAAAATTTTTT
>NW_022156038.1:0-1888 GCF_001633185.2 Quercus lobata
CGGTGGCACATATTCAAATGACAATAACTCTCGCTATTATACTTTTCGAAAAAAATACAAATATGTGTTCGAATTGAGCACCGACTGAGTACTTTCTAAAAACTTCTTGGACGCGTCTATAATTCAATACCGTATAAAGTTACTTCTAAACCGGTTACCTTAGTTCACTCAAAATTTGATTTCAGGATTATTGAACTCTCGATTCAGGAAAAATATTTCCAGGCCAAATTCCTGTGCGAATCGTTAGACATCCATTTTTATGCACCGCCATCGGCACGTAATCGGAATTCGTCTTTCGGGTAAATCGGTGGAACATATTCAAATGCCAATAACTCTCACGATTTACTTCGAAAAAAATACAAATATGTGTTCGAATTGAAGCACCGACTGAGTACTTTCTAAAACATTCTGGACGCGTCTATAAATTCAATACCGTATAAAAGTTACTGTTTAAACGGTTACCTTAGTTCACTCAAAATTTGATTTCAGGATTATTGATCTCACGATTTAGGAAAAATATTTCCAGGCAAATTCCTGTGGAATCGTTTAGACAACCATTTTTATGCACCGCCATCGGGAACGTAATTTGGATTCGTCTTTCGGAGTAAAAATCGGTTTGGAACATTATTTCAAATGCCAATAACTCTCACGATTTACTTCGAAAAAAAATACAAATATGTGTTCGAATTGAAGCACCGACTGAGTACTTTCTAAAACATTCTGGACGCGTCTATAAATTCAATACCGTATAAAAGTTACTGTCTAAACGGTTACCTTAGTTCACTCAAAATTTGATTTCAGGATTATTGATCTCTCGATTCAGGAAAAATATTTCCAGGCCAAATTCCTGTGCGAATCGTTAGACAACCATTTTTATGCACCGCCATCGGCACGTAATTGGATTCGTCTTTCGGGTAAATCGGTGGAACATATTCAAATGACAATAACTCTCGCTATTTACTTCGAAAAAAATACAAATTTGTGTCCGAATTGAAGCACCGACTGAGTACTTTCTAAAACATTCTGGACGCGTCTATAAATTCAATAACCGTATAAAAGTTTACTGTCTAAACGGTTCCTTAGTTACTCAAATTTGATTTCAAGATTATTGATCTAAGCGACGTAGGAAAAATATTTCCAATCAATCAGTGCGAATTATTTAAACTTCCATTTTTCAGTGGAACAGATTCAAAATTACAAGAAATCTTGATTTCATTCTACAAAATACAAAATTGTGTCCAAATTCAAGATCCGAATGGTGTACTTTCGTAAACATTCAAGGGCCGTGTCCTTAAAAAGTCCTTACCGTCAAAGTTATTGTCGAAACAGAGAAAGGAAGGTCAGATTTCAACCATTGTCTCAGAGATTACGTGTCTGAATAACTAGCACCAACGTTTTTTTAACCCAAATTTGATTTTCTAGATTATTGTCTCGCGAAATAGGAAAAATTTCCATGGGAAATTCGTGTCGAATCGTTAGAATTCCATTTTTACAACCTTTCCGTCCGGACATAATTGGAATCCGTATTTCGGGTAACTTGGTGGAACTGATTCAAATGTTAATAAATCCCTTGCTTTCCATCACAAAAATACAAAATTTGTGTCAAATGCAAGCGCTAAATGTGTTCTTTTGAGCACATTCAGACGGAGTCCACAAATTCCTTGCCGTACAAAACTTATTGTAGAAACGGTGACCGAAGGTCACTTTTCAACACATTTTCAAAGTGATTATGTCTCGTGAATAACCAGCCACTAACGATTTGTTTACTCAAAATTTGATTTCAAGATTATTGATCTCACGATTTAGGAAAAATATTTCCAAGCCAAATTCCTGTGCGAATCGTTAGACATCACTTTTTTATGCACTGCCATCGGCACGTAATTGGAAT
>NW_022156039.1:0-1887 GCF_001633185.2 Quercus lobata
ATTTGTCAAAATTCACATTGAATTAAGAAATATAAGATTAGGTTCAAGTTACAATTTATGTAAGTCTAAAAAATGTCACACAAACTAATAACTTATTTTTGAATACATATTTTAAAAAATCCAACCGTTGGATCACATTTTGTATATGTTCTTAACGTGCATGCCAATTTTCATGCCAATCGGATGTAATTTCCCCTTTGATCTTCAAACTCATCTCTTATGCGTCATTTTAAATTACGAAAACTTGAATTAAAACAATTGATTGATGACATAGCTATTAATCTTTGATCACCTTGAAATTTTGTAAGCATGAAAAAAATATGAAGATAATGTAATCTAACGGAAGATTTGTCAAAATTCACATCGAATTAAGAAATATAAGATTAGGTTCAAGTTACAATTTATCTAAGTCTAAAAAATGTCACACAAACTAATAACTTATTGTTGAATTCATATTTTAAAAATCCAACCGTTGCATCACATTTTCTATATGTTCTTAACGTGCATGCCAATTTTCATGCCAATCGAATGTAATTTACCCTTTCATCTTTAAACTCATCTTTTATGCGTTATTTTAAACTATGAAAACTTGAATTAAAACAATTGATTGATGACATAGCTATTAATCTTTGATCACCTTGAAATTTTGTAAGCATGAAAAATATATGAAGATAATGTAATCTAACGGTATATTTGTCAAAATTCACATCGAATTAAGAAATTTAAGACTGGGTTCAAGTTACACTTGATGTGACTCTAAAAAATGTCACACAAACTAATAACTTATTGTTCAATTCATATTTTGAAAATCCAACCGTTGGATCACATTTTCTATATGTTCTTAACCGCATGCCAATTTTCATGCCAATCGGATGTAATTTACCCTTTGATCTTTAAATTCATCTTTTATGCGTTATTTTAAACTACGAAAACATGAATTAAAACAATTGATTGATGACATAGCTATTAATCTTTGATCATCTTGACATTTTGTAAGCATGAAAAATATATGAAGATAATGTAATCTAACGGTATATTTGTCAAAATTCACATCGAATTAACGAATATAAGATTAGGTTGTCAAGTTACAATTTTATGCTAATCTAAAAATGTCACACAATAATAATTTATTTTTGAAATCAAATTTTAAAATCTAACCGTTGGATCACATTTGTATATGTTCTTAAGTGCATGCCAAGTTTCAAGCCAATCGGATGTAAATTTCCCCTTTGATCTTTAACTCATCTTATTATGCGTCATTTTAAATTACGAACTGAACTTAAAACAATTGATGATGACATGCTATAATCTTTGATCACTCTTTGAATTTGTAACATGAACAATATATAAAGATAATGTATCTAATGGTAGATTTGTCAAAATTCATTAAGAAATATAAGATTGGTTCAAGTTCCACTTAGTAAACTCTAAAAAGTGTCAAACAATAATACTTATTTTGATTCATCATTTTTAAAAATCAAAACCGTTGGATCACATTTCTATATGTTCTTACGTGCGCATTTCAGCCAATGGATTATTACCCTTTTTGAATCCTTTAAACTCATCTTTTATGCGTCATTTTAAATTACGAAAACTTGAATTAAAACAATTGATCGATGACATAGCTATTAATCTTTGATCACCTTGAAATTTTGTAAGCATGAAAAAAATATGAAGATAATGTAATCTAACGGTAGATTTGTCAAAATTCACATCGAATTAAGAAATATAAGATTAGGTTCAAGTTACAATTTATGTAAGTCTAGAAAATGTCACACAAACTAATAACTTATTGTTGAATTCATATTTTAAAAATCCAACCGTTGGATCACATTTTCTCTATGTTCTTAACGTGCATGCCAATTTTCATGCCAATCGAATGTAATT
>NW_022156040.1:0-1887 GCF_001633185.2 Quercus lobata
TTTCTACCCAAAAGTTGAATTCGAGATTATTAATCTCGCGATATAGGAAAAATATTTCCAAGCCAAATTTGTGAGCGAATCGTTAGACTTCGTTTTGTGCCCTTCCATCGGCAAATAATTGGAATCTGTATTTTGGGTACCAAGGTAGGCCAGATTCAAACGAGAATAACTCTCTTGATTTCCGTCGAAAAAATACAAAATTTCTGTTCAAATTCAAGCTCCGTATCTGCACTTTCTAAAAGACTTCAAACACGTCCAAAAATTCCTTACCATTCAAAAGTTTCTGTCAAAACAGTGACCTAAGGTCACTTTTGAACACATTTTCTAAGCGATTACGACTCGTGAATAACTAGCCACTAACGTATTTTCTACCCAAAATTCGATTTTGAGATTATTGATCTTGTGATATAGGAAAAATATTTCCAAGCCAAATTTGTGAGCGAATCGTTTGACTTCCTTTATTATGCCCCTTCATCGACAAATAATTGGAATCCGTATTTCGGGTAACAAGGTCGGCCATATTCTAACAAGAATAACTCTCTTGATTTCCGTCGAAAAAAACAAAATTTGTGTTGAAATTCAAGCTTCCGTATGTGTACTTTTCTAAACCACTAGCGCGTCCAAAAATTTCCCTACCAATTTGTAAAAGTTGTTGTCAAAATGGTGAACTAAGGTCACTTTTCCACAACATTTTCTAATGATTTACAAGCTCATGATAACTGGTTACCCAAGCATTTACCCAAATCTGATTTTCAATCATTGATCTCGCAATATAAGAAAATATTTGCTAGCCAAATTTCATGAGCGAATTCGTTAGACTTCCTTTTATGCCCCTCCATCGGCACAATAATTGGAATCCATATTGGGTAATCTCGGTAGTACATATTCTAACGAGAAAAATCCCTGGATTTCCGTCGAAAATAGAGAATTTGTTTAAAATTCAAGCTTAGAATGGTATTTTCAAAACAAGACCGCGTCCAAAATTCCTTACTGTCAAAAAGTTATTGTCAAAACGGTGACCTAAGGTCACTTTTGAACACATTTTCTAAGCGATTATGATCGTGAATATCTAGCGACTAACGTATTTTCTACCCAAAATTTGATTTGGAGTTTATTGATCTCGCGATATAGGAAAAATAGACCCAAGCCAAATTTGTGAGCGAATCATTAGACTTCCTTTTTTATGCCCCACCATCGGCAAATAATTGGAATTCCAATTTTCGGGTAACGAGAGCCATATTCAAAACGAAAATAACTCTGTCAATTTCCTTCAAATAAATAAGAAATTGTGTTCAAAATTAAAGCTCCAAATGTGTAACTTTCCAGAAAATACATCAGGCCGGTCCAAAAATTCTTACCTTCAAAGTTATTGCAAAACAGCGACTAAAGGCCATTTTTGAACCATTCTCATAGCGATTATGCTTTGTGAAAACTAGCCACTACGTATATTCTACGCAAAATTTTATTTCGATATATTGATCTACGATAATGGAAAATATTTCCAAGCCAAATTTGTGAACGAATCATTAGACTTCCGTTTTTACGGCCTTCCGTCGGCAAATAATTGGAATCCGTATTACGGTTACAAGGCAGGACATCATCAAACGAGAATAACTGTCTTGATTTCCGTCGAAAAAATACAAAATTTGTCCTCAAATTCAAGCTCCAAATGTGTACTTTCTAAAACACTGAGGCCACGTCCAAAAATTCCTTACCATTCAAAAGTTGTTGTCAAAACGGTGAACTAAGGTCACTTTTCGACACATTTTCTAAGCGGTTACAACTCATGAATAACTGGCTACCACGTCATTTTTACCCAAAATTTGATTTCGAGATTATTGATCTCGCGATATAGGAAAAATATTTCCAAGCCAAATTTGTGAGCGA
>NW_022156041.1:0-1878 GCF_001633185.2 Quercus lobata
CCGAATTCCGTTCATACACGACCCCGGCAAGAAAATTCCGAAAAAAATAGTAAAAAAAGTTCAAAAAATTATAAAACCTCTTCCCGGCATTATTTTTAGCCAAAACGGGATGAGATATGCCGAAAAAGAGAAAACAAAATTTTAGTCCCGAATTCCGTTCAAACTCGACCCGGGAAAAAAAATTCCGAAAAAAATAGTAAAAAAATTCAAAAAATTGTAAAACCTATTCTCGGCAATATTTTTAGCAAAATGGGATTAGATATGCCGAAAAAGAGAAAACAAAATTTTAGTCCCGAATTCCGTTCATACACGACCCGGGCAAGAAAATTCCGAAAAAAATAGTAAAAAAATTCAAAAAATTATAAAACCACTTCCCGGCAATATTTTTAGCCAAAAGGGGATGAGATAGGCCGAAAAAGTAAAATCAAAATTTTAGTCCCAAATTCCGTTCATACTCGACCCGGGCAAGAAAATTCCGAAAAAATAGTAAAAATATTCAAAAAATTTTAAAACCTCATCCCGGCATTATTTTTAGCAAAAACGGGATGAGATATGCCGAAAAAGGGAAAATAAAATTTTAGTCCCGAATTCCGTTCATACTAAACCCGGGCAAGAAAATTCCGAAAAAAATAGAACAAAAATTCAAAAAATTTTAAAACCTCTTCTAGGCATTATTTTTAGCCAAAACGGGATGAGATAGGGCGAAAAAGTGAAATCAAAATTTTAGTCCCAAATTCCGTTCATACTCGACCCGGGCAAGAAAATTCCGAAAAAAATAGTAAAAAAATTCAAAAAATTATAAACTTCTTCCGGCATTATTTTTTAGCCCAAACGGGATGAGATAGGCCGAAAAAGTGAAATCAAAATTTTTTTAGTCCCAATTCCGTTCATACTCGACCCGGGCAAGAAAAATTCCGAAAAAAAACAGTAAAAAAAGTCAAAAATTATTAAAACCCTCCCGGCATTATTTTTAGGCGAAAACGATGAAGATTGCCGAAAAGAGAAACAAAATTTTTAGTTCCGAATTCCGTTCATACTCGACCCGGGCAAGAAAATTACGAAAAAAATAGTAAAAAAGTTCAAAAAATTATAAAACGTCTTCCCGGCGTTATTTTTAGGCAAAACGGGATGAGATAGGCCGAAAAGGTGAAATCAAAATTTTAGTCCCGAATTCCGTTCATACTCGACCCGGGCAAGAAAATTGTGAAAAAAACAGCAAAAAAGTTCAAAAAATTAAAAAACCTCTTCCCGGCATTATTTTTAGCGAAAACGGGATGAGATATGCCGAAAAAGAGAAAATAAAATTTTAGTCCCGAATTCCGTCCATACTCGACCCGGGCAAGAAAATTCCGAAAAAAAAAGTAAAAAAGTTCAAAAAATTATAAAACGTCTTCCCGACATTATTTTTAGCGAAAACGGGATGAGAAATGCCGAAAAAGAGAAAACAAAATTTTAGTTCCGAATTCCGTTCATACTCGACCCGGGCAAGAAAATTTCCGAAAAATAGTAAAAATATTAAAAAATTTTAAACCTCACCCGGCTATTTAGCAAAACGGGATGAGATATGCCGAAAAAGGAACATTTTGTACCCGAATCCCGTTCAACTTCGGCCGGGCAGAATTCCGAAAAAAATAGTAAAAAAATTCAAAAAATTATAAAACCACATCCCGGCATTATTTTCAGCCAAAACGGGATGAGATAGGCCGAAAAAGTGAAATCAAAATTTTAGTCCCAAATTCCGTTCATACTCGACCCGGGCAAGAAAATTCCGAAAAAAACAGTAAAAAAGTTCAAAAAATTATAAAACTTCTTCCCGTCATTATTTTTAGCCAAAACGGGATGAGATAGGCCGAAAAAGTGAAATCAAAATTTTAGTCC
>NW_022156042.1:0-1878 GCF_001633185.2 Quercus lobata
ATTGACTTCTTCTAGTTCTGGGTATGGGTTCTTTGAGTTCTTTTTGTTGTGTTTCAAATTACATGAAATCTATATTTTCCTGGTGGTGTTTGAAATGCAAGTTAGATGCAATAGAGCTAAGGGGCCACACTCAAGGCTTTGGTGGGGTGCGTTGGAGTTTGCCACCTTTTGGGGCGTTCGTGTATGCCACCTTGTGAAGACATTAATGGAGAAGATCAGGTGATGCGTTGAAAAGTTTCCACACTATTACACCACGTAGACTTCTCGGATTTCGATTCGCAAGACTACAGACAAACTACTTTCAACCCCTCAAGAGGCCAAATGTGACAGGTTAATGGGAAAATTGACCTGTTGGAAATGGGCATATGGGTGATCATTGACAATGGGCAGTTAACAAACTGCGGTCATCGTTACTATCCGGTTAGTACATTATATCTTCCTTTTCTATGTGTGAAAACGGTTAGTATACACTTCATAAAATAAGAATCTTTTTCTCATTCTAAGCGTCTCTCTTATTTCTAATGAAAAAAATGATTCGTAATTGGAGTGCCGTAGTGAGTTTGGTTCAGCTTTTTGAAAAAGTGCATAATGAAAAAGTGGAGTTTTGTAAAAGTGCATAATGAAAAAGTGGAGTTTCAAAAAGCTGAGTGTTTGGCAAAAGCTGTTAAAAAGTGCATAATGAAAAAGCTGAGTGTTTGGCTAGCACTTATAAAAGTGGCTTTTTGAGGGGTAAATGACCAAAAAGGACAATGTATATATAAGGGAATTTATTTCATACTTTTTTTTTTTATGTGAGTTTGTTTCGTACTTAAATCAATTACTTCATCATACTTAAATTAATTTTTCTCTTTCTAAAAAAATTATTTTTTTCTTACCAGAATTATTAGCTAATAGATTGTTATACCTATTATTCCATCTTTTAAATAGTATTATTGTGAAAGTAGTGTAAAAATATTATTTGTTTGATAAAAACCAATTTGTTTAATTACTTTCTGTCTGAATTTTAATTTTGTTGTAACGTTTATCTTCCCACCATTAGTAGTTGTTATGTGTGTATTCTTAGTTTTGTCCTAAGAAATATTTATTTTTTTCTTCGATTTCCTTTCCTTTCACGGTCAGCATAAGGTGGTAAAGCAAATAAAAAATATTTTTTTCTACTTATAAACTCTCTTATAATATTATTTGTTGATAAATATTTGTGGTACTGGTGTCCTGTGCTTTTCATTTTTTTGTATCTGCCTCTCCTCTGAACAGCCGTTTCTTCTTGAAATGAACTGATGATGTTTTATTTTTATTTTTTTGGTTTATTTTTGAATTTTCTAACCGTCGGGTCGGGTTCGATCGAAGGAATGAATTTTTTTTTTTGTTATGCTGTATTTTCTTTCGTCTGTCTGACCGTTCATCTGATGAAAGCTGGATGCTGTTTTTAATTTTTAAAATTTTTTGCGTTTTATTTTTTAATTTCTCACTAACTGGGTTCGGGTGTCGAAAGGGGAATAATTTTTTTCGTTTTTTTCGGGTCCTGCGCGGACCGTTTTCGTCTTGAAATGAAGCCTGGATGATGTTTTTTAATTTTTAAAATTTTTTTGCTTTTATTTTTGAATTTTCTAACTCGGGTCGGGTTCGGACGGATCGGAATGAAATTTTTTTTGTTCTGTATTTTTTGGCCTGTCCTGACCTGTTTCTTCTTGAAATGTAGCCTGGATGATGTGTTTTAATTTTTAGAATTTTTTTGCATTTATTTTTGAATTTTCTAACTCGGGTCTGGTTTGAACGGATAGGAAGAAAATTTTTTTTCTTCCCTATTTTTCGGCCTGTCCTGACCTGTTTCTTCTTAAAATGAAGCCTGGATGATGTTTTTTAATTTTTAAAATTTTT
>NW_022156043.1:0-1878 GCF_001633185.2 Quercus lobata
TGGCCTGTATGGTCTTGAAATGGACCCTGGATGATATTTTTTATTTTTTAGAGTTTTTTTTCAATTTATTTTTTGAATTTTCTAACTCGTGTCGGGTTCGAACGGATAGGAAGGAAATTATTTTTGTTCTCAATTTTTCGGCCTGTCCTTACCCGTTTCGTCTTGTAATGAAGCCTGGATGATATTTTTTAATTTTCTTAATTTTTTTGCATTTATTTTTTGAATTTTCTAAATCGTGTCGGGTTCGAACGGATAGGAAGGAAATTTTTTTTGTTCTCGACTTTTCGGCCTGTGCTGACCCGTTTCGTCTTGAAATGAAGCCTGAATGATGTTTTTTAATTTTTAAATTTTTTTCGCATTTATTTTTTGAATTTTCTAGCTCGGGTCGGGTTCGAACGGATAGGAAGGAAATTATTTTTGTTCTAATTTTTCAGGCTGTCATGCCTTTTCTTCTGAAATGAAGCTTGGATGATGTTTTTAAATTAAAATTTTTTTGCATTTACTTTTGATTTTGCTCGGGTCGGGTTCGAACGGATAGGAAGGAAATTATTTTTGTTCTCAATTTTTCGGCCTGTCCTGACCCGTTTCGTCTTGAAATGAAGCCTGGGTGATTTTTTTTAATTTTTAAAATTTTTTTGCATTTATTTTTTGAATTTTCTAACTCGTGTCGGGTTCGAACGGATAGGAAGGAAATTTTTTTTGTTCTCGATTTTTCAGCCTGTGCTGACCCGTTTCGTCTTGAAATGAAGCCTGAATGATGTTTTTTAATTTTTAAATTTTTTTTGCATTTATTTTTTGAATTTTCTACCTCGGGTCGGGTTCGAACGGATTGGAAGGAAATTATTTTTGTTCTCAATTTTACAGAATAGATAGAATGGAACGCATAAATGAGTTTTTTAATTTTAGAATTTTTATTGCTTTATTTCGAATTATTCTACCTGGCCCCGGGTTCCGAACGGGTAGGAAGGGAATTATTTCGTTAGCAATTTTTCGGTCTCTCCTGAACGTTCGTCTTGAAAATGAAGCCTGAATATGTTTACTAATAATTTTTTTGCATTTATTTTCGAATTTCTAACTCGTGCCGGGTTCGAATCGGTAAGGAAGGCATTATTTTGTTCTATTTTTCGGCTATCCTGGCCCGTATTGGTCATGAGTTAACCCGGATCGCCATATTTTATAACACACTTTCCATTTAGAATTTCTTCTATATTGAGCATCTTAATTTTCGAATTTTCTACTCGGGCGCGGTTCGAGACGGGTAGGAAGGAAATTATTTTTGTTCTCGTATTTTTTCGGCCTGTATCCTACCCGTTAAGAGATATAGGACATGAGAGGATAGATTTTTTTTATTTTAAAGATTTTTTGATTTATTTTTTGAATTTTTAACTCATGTCACATATAGACACACACAGAGACTACGGAAGAAATTTTTTTGTTCTCGATTTTCGGCCTGTGCTGACCCGTTTCTCTTGAACTGAATGCCTGAATGCATTTTTTTTTAATTTTTGAATTCTTTTTTTGCATTATTTTCGAATTTTCTAACTCGGGCCGGTCGAACGGTACAGGGAATCTATTTTCGTTATAATTTTGGTCTTTCTGAACGTTTCATCTTGAAAATGAAGCCTGGATGATGTTTTTTAATTTTTAAATTTTTTTTGCTTTTATTTTTTAATTTTCTAACTCAGGTCGGGTTCGAACAGATAGGAATGAAATTTATTTTGTTCTCTATTTTTCGGCCTGTCCTGACCCGTTTCATCTTGAAATGAAGCCTAGATGATGTTTTCTAAATTTTAAAATTTTTTTGCATTTATTTTTGAATTTTCTAACTCGGGTCGGGTTCGAACGGATCGGAATGAAATTTTTTTCGTTCTCTATTTT
>NW_022156044.1:0-1876 GCF_001633185.2 Quercus lobata
ATAAATGCAAAAAAATTTTAAAAATTAAAAAACATCATCCAGGCTTCATTTCAAGATGAAACGGATCAGGACAAACCGAAAAATAGAGAACAAAAAAAATTTCATTCTAATCCGTTTGAACCCGTCTCGAGTTACAAAATTCAAAAATTAAGGTAAAAAAATTTTAAAAATTAAAAAACATCATCCAGGCTTCATTTCAAGATAAAACGGGTAAGGATAGGCCAAAAAATAGAGAACAAAAAAAATCTCATTCCTATCCGTTCGAACCCGACCCGAGTTAAAAAATTCAAAAATAAGTGCAAAAAAATTTTAAAAATTAAAAAACATCATCCAGGCTTCATTTCAAGACAAAACGGGTCAGGACAAGCCAAAAAATAGAGAAGAAAAAAAATTTCATTCCTATCCGCTCGAACCCGACCCGAGTTACAAAATTCAAAAATAAATGCAAAAAAATTTTAAAAATTAAAAAATATCGTCCAGGCTTCATTTCAAGATGAAACGGGTCAGGATAAGCCGAAAAATAGAGAAGAAAAAAAATTTCATTCCTATCCGTCCGAACCCGACCCGAGTCACAAAATTCAAAAATAAATGCAAAAAAATTTTAAAAATTAAAAAACATCATCCAGGCTTCATTTCAAAACGAAACGGGTCAGGACAGGCCAAAAAATAGAGAACAAAAATAATTTCATTCCTATCCGTTCGAACCCGACCCGAGTTACAAAATTTAAAAATAAATGCAAAAAAATTTTAAAAATTAAAAAATATCATCCAGGCTTCATTTCAAAATGAAACGGATAAGAATAGGCCGAAAAATAGAGAAGAAAAAAAAAATATCTTTCCTTTCCGTTCGAACCAGACCCGAGTTAAAAAATTCAAAAATAATGCAAAAAAATTTTAAAAATTAAAAAACCTCATCCAGGCTTCATTTCAAGATGAAATGGGTAAGAATAGGCCGAAAAATAGAGAAGAAAAAAAAAATATCTTTCCTTTCCGTTCGAACCCGACCCGAGTTAAAAAATTCAAAAATAAATGCAAAAAAATTTTAAAAATTAAAAAAACTCATCCAGGCTTCATTTCAAGATGAAACGGGTAAGAATAGGCCGAAAAATAGAGAAGAAAAAAAATTTCATTCCTATCCGTTCGAACCCGACCCGAGTTAAAAAAATTCAAAAATATATGCAAAAAAAATTTTAAAAAATTAAAACCTCAATCCAGGCTTCATTTCAAGATGAAACGGTAAGAATAGGCCGAAAATAGAGAAGAAAAAAATTTTTTTTTTCATTCTATCCGTTCGAACCGCCCGAGTTTAAAAAATTCAAAAATAATGTAAAAAAATTTAAAAATTAAAAAAATTAATCCAGGCTTCATTTGAATATGAAATGGGTCAGGATAGGCCGAAAAATAGGAAGAAAAAAATTTCATCCTATCTGTTTCGAACCGACCCCGAATTAAAATTCAAAAATAATTGCAAAAAAATTTTAAATTTAAACATCATCCAGGCTTCATTTCAAGACAAAACGGGTCAGACAAGCAAAAAATAGAAGAAGAAAAAAAAAATTTCATTCCTATCCGTTCGGAACTCAGCCGAGTTACAAAATTCAAAATATATGCAAATTTTTTAAAAATTAAAAAACATCATTCAGGCTTCATTTCAAGATGAAACGGGTCAGGCTAGGCCGAAAAATTGAGAAGAAAAAAAATTTCATTCCTATCCGTTCGAACCTGACCCGAGTTACAAAATTCAAAAATAATTGCAAAAAAATTTTAAAAATTTAGAAACATTATCCAGGCTTCATTTCAGGACGAAACGGGTCTGGACAGGTCGAAAAATAGAGAACGAAAAAAATTTCATTCCTATCCGTTCGAACCCGACCCG
>NW_022156045.1:0-1872 GCF_001633185.2 Quercus lobata
ATTCTAAAAATTACAAAACATCATCCAGGCTTCATTTCAAGACGACACGGGACAGGAAAAGCCGAAAAATAGAGAACAAAAAAAATTTCCTTCCTATCCATTCGAATCCGAGCCGAGTTAGAAAATTCAAAAAATAACTGCAAAAAAATTCTAAAAATTAAAAAACATCATCCAAAAGGCTTCGTTTCAAAACGAGAAGGGTTTGGAAAGGCCGAAAAATAGAGAACAAAAAAAATTTCCTTCCTATCCGTTCGAACCCGAGCCGAGTTAGAAAATTCAAAACATAAATGCCAAAAAATTCTAAAAATTACAAAACATCATCCAGGCTTCATTTCAAGACGACACGGGACAGGAAAAGCCGAAAAATAGAGAACAAAAAAAATTTCCTTCCTATCCGTTCGAATCCGAGCCGAGTTAGAAAATTCAAAAAATAACTGCAAAAAAATTCTAAAAATTAAATAACAATCATCCAGGCTTCATTTCAAGACGACGGGACAGGAAAGCCAAAAAATAAGAGAACAAAAAAAATTTCCTTCCTTATCGTTCGAATCCGAGCCGATTAGAAAATTCAAAAAAATAACTGCAAAATCTAAAAATAATAACATCATCCAGGCTTCATTTCAAGGACGAAGACGGGTCAGGAAAAGGCGAAAAATAGAGGAAAAAAAAAAATTTTTTTGCTTCCCTATCCGTTCGAGATCCGACCGAGTTAGAAAATTCAAAAAAATAAATGCAAAAAGATCTAAAAATAAAAAACATCATCCAGTTCCAATTCGGACGAAACGCGTCAGGATTGGCCTAAAAATAGAGAAAAAAAATTTCCTTCCTGTCCGATGAAACCCGGCCCGAGTTAGAAATTCAAAACATAAATGGCAAAAAAATTCTAAAAAATACAAAACATCATCCAGGCATCATTTCAAGACGAAACGGGTCAGGAAAGGCCTGAAAATAGAAAACAAAAAAAATTTCCTTCCTATCCGTCAGAATCCGAGCCGAGTTAGAAAATTCAAAAAATAACTGCAAAAAAATTCTAAAAATTAAATAACATCATCCAGGCATCATTTCAAGACCAAATGGATCAGGAAAGGCCTAAAAATAGTGAACAAAAAAAATTTCCTTCCTATCCGTTCGAACCCGACCCGAGTTAGAAAATTCAAAAATAAATGCAAAAAAATTCTAAAAATTAAATAAAATCATCCAGGCTTCAATTCAGGACGAAACGGGTCAGGATTGGCCTAAAAATAGAGAACAAAAAAAATTTCCTTCCTGTCCGCTTAAACCCGAGCCGAGTTAGAAAATTCAAAACATAAATGCAAAAAAATTCTAAAAATTACAAAACATAATCCAGGCATCATTTCAAGATGAAACGGGTCAGGAAAGGCCTAAAAATACGAGAAAAACAAAAATTTCCTCCTATCCGTGAATCCGGCCGAGTTAGACAAATTCAAAAATAACTGCAAAAAAATTCTAAAAATTAAATAACATCATCCAGGCATCATTTCAAGACGAACACGGATCAGGAAAGGCCTAAAAATAGTTGAACCAAAAATTTCCTTCCTACCCGTTCGAACCCGGCCGAGTTAAAAAATTCAAAAATAACTGTCAAAAAATTTAAAAAATTAAGAAACATCATCCAGACTTCATTTCAAGATAAAACGGGTTAGGATTGGCCGAAAAATAGAGAAGAAAAAAAATTTCATTCCTATCCGTTCGAACCCGGCCCGAGTTAAAAAATTCAAAAATAAAAGCAAAAAAATTTTAAAAATTAAAAAACATCATCCAGGCTTCATTTCAAGACGAAACGGGTCAGGGCAGGTCGAAAAATAGAGAACAGAAAAAATTTCATTCCTATCCGATTGAACCCGTCCCGAG
>NW_022156046.1:0-1871 GCF_001633185.2 Quercus lobata
AAGGCCCTAGCATGCCCCGTGGGCGAGGGCGTGGCATGCCCCGTGGGTGGGATGCCAAGGCCGTGGCATGCCCTTGGGACCCCTACAAGGCCATGGCAGCACTTGGGGGGGCTGCTGCTGCCAAGCCTAGATAGCCTCTTCGGACACCTCCAACTCTTTCCCCCCTAAAAGAGCGCTTAGGAAAAAATCCACACTGGCACGAGGAAACATTGATTTGTTGAGGAGGAATAATGGGTCTTTTTTGGAGCAATTCTTGGAGTCTTGCCCTGATTTTTTGGACACATGCTAAGAAAAATCCAACCTTCAACCTGTCAAAATATGGAGGCCAGATTCAACATATTTTATTTTTTACGATTTTAGGAAGCCGGAAAATGGGAAAAATCATAAAAAATTCAAAAACGCTCGGAACGCCGAACCGCTTGCTGGAATCCTCCTCTAAAATCATGGAATGAATTTAGGGACACAAAAATGGAAAAAGGCACGAGCCAATTTTCCGGAGTGCGGGACGATGCGGGGCGATGCGGCACGGCGTCGCACTGCGGCATGCCGGGATTGCCCACTGCCTGCTGCCTGCTCGGGGGAAATCTCATTTTCAAAAACCCCCTCATTTTTAGGAAATCACCTCAATATGGGGGCAAGCAGCGCCAAGCCCATGGCCAAGGCCAAGGCATGCATCCAAGGCCAAGGCCAAGGCATGCAGCGAAGGCCAAGGCCAAGGCATGCAGCCAAGGCAGCAGCAGCCCCCATGGGCATGCAGCAGCCAAGGCCAAGGCAGCCCCCATGGGCAGGCAGCGAGGGCCAAGGCATGCTTGCTTGCGTGCATGCTGCCAAGGCCAAGCCAAGGCACGCAGCCAAGGCCATGGCATGCTTGCGTGGGCACGCTGGCATGCCCCTGGGTGCAGGCCGGTGGGCACGCTGGCATGCCCCTGGGCGCAGGCAGCAGCAAGGCCCTAGCATGCCCCGTGGGCGAGGGCGTGGCATGCCCCGTGGGTGGGATGCCAAGGCCAGCTGATGGCTATGCCCGCGTTAGGGACCGAACGATGCCTTATCATAGGCCAGTGCGACAACAAGTGGCTATTGGGAAGGAGGGCCTGCCTATTCTCGCTTTGCCGCTCCTGTCTCGAGGGTGGTCAGGCCAGAAGGCCCATAGAATAGGGCCACTCAGTTTACGGTACCACCTCCACTCTTTCCCCCCCTAAAGAGCGCTAGGAAAAAATCCTCTCTGCAGCGAGGAAACATTGATTTTCGTGTCTAGAGGTGGAAGGCCTGTTGGAAAAATGGGCGCGTTATTTTTTGGAGCAATTTTGAGTCTTGCCCTGGATTTTTTTGTACGCCAGCATGTCTAAGAAAAATCAGGTATACCTTTCTGAAACTGGCCATGTATTAATTTGGTGAGGCATTTCAAAACATTTAATTGTTTTATGTGATTATTCTCGTGTAATCCAGAAATAGGGAAAAATCATAAAAAAATTCAAACTGCGCGCGGGTCCTTTAAGCCCATTCAAAGGTTCAAAGTAAAGTGAAGACTGCGGACGCTTGATTCGCGAAACGTCCTCTCTAGAAAACCATAGACTGAATTTAGGACACAAAAGGGGGAAAAGGCAAACGAGCGCAATTTTGGCCGGAGTGCGGGACGATGCGGGGCGATGCGGCGTGGCGTGCATGCGGGCATGCCCCTGGGCACCCTGCCATGCCCAACGCCTGCCTCTTTGGGGCAAATAACCTCCTTTTCCAAAAACCCCTCATTTTTTGGGAAGTCACTCAAAATTTGTGGGCAAGGCAGCGAAGGCCATGCAGCAGCCCCCCATGGCACGCAGCCAAGGCCTTGGCATGCAGCCCCCCAAGGCACGCAGCCAAGGCCATGGCATGCA
>NW_022156047.1:0-1869 GCF_001633185.2 Quercus lobata
ATTTATTTTTGAATTTTGTAACTCGGGTCGGGTTCAAACGGATAGCAATGAAATTTTTTTTGTTCTCTATTTTTCGGCCTGTCCTGGCCCGTTTCATATTGAAATGAAGCCTGGATGATATTTTTTAATTTTTATAATTTTTTTGCATTTATTTTTGAATTTTTTAACTCGGGCCGGGTTCGAACGGATAGTAATGAAATTTTTTTTCTTCTCTATTTTTCGGCCTATCCTAACCCGTTTTATCTTGCAATGAAGCCTGGGTGATGTTTCTTAATTTTTGAAATTTTTTTACATTTATTTTTGAATTTTGTAACTCGGGTCGGGTTCAAACGGATAGCAATGAAATTTTTTTTGTTCTCTATTTTTCGGCCTGTCCTGGCCTCGTTTCAATCTTGAAATGAAGCCTGGATGTATTTTTTAATTTTTAATAATTTTTTGCATTTAAATTTTGAATTTTGTACTCGGGTCGGGTTCGAACGGATAGGAATGAAAATTTTTTCTCTCTCATTTTTTGGCTTGTCCTTACCCGTTTCGTCATGAAATGGAAGCCTGGATGATGTTTTTTAATTTTTAAAATTTTTTCAAGCCGAAATTTTGAATTTTGGTAACTCGGGGCGGGTTCAACGGATAGGAATGGAAATTTTTTTTGTTCTCTATTTTTTTCGGCTTTGCCCTGACCCGTTTCGTCTTGAAATGAAGCCTTGGGGATTTGGGGGAAATGTTTTTTAATTTTTAAAAATTTTTTTGCATTTATTTTTGAATTTTTTAATCTCGGGCCGGGGTTCGAACGGATAGGAATGAAATTTTTTTTGTTCTCTATTTTTCGGCCTGCCCTGACCCGTTTCGTCTTGAAATGAAGCCTGGATGATGTTTTTTAATTTTTAAAATTTTTTTGCATTTATTTTTGAATTTTGTAACTCGGGTCGGGTTCGAACGGATATGAATGAAAATTTTTTTTCTTCTCTATTTTTTGGCTTGTCCTGACCCGTTTCGTCATAAAATGAAGACTGGATTATGTTTTTTAATGTTTAAAATTTTTCAGCCCAAATTTTTGAATTTTGTAACTCGGGACGGGTTCAAACAGATAGGAATGAAATTTTTTTTGTTCTCTATTTTTCGGCCTGCCCTGACCCGTTTCGTCTTGAAATGAAGCCTGGATGATGTTTTTTAATTTTTAAAATTTTTTTCCATTTATTTTTGAATTTTTTAACTCGGGCCGGGTTCGAACGGATAGTAATGAAATTTTTTTTCTTCTCTATTTTTCGGCCTATCCTAACCCGTTTTATCTTGAAATGAAGCCTGGGTGATGTTTCTTAATTTTTGAAATTTTTTTACATTTATTTTTGAATTTTGTAACTCGGGTCGGGTTCAAACGGATAGCAATGAAATTTTTTTTGTTCTCTATTTTTCGGCCTGTCCTGGCCCGTTTCATATTGAAATGAAGCCTGGATGATATTTTTTAATTTTTATAATTTTTTTTGGCATTATTTTATGAATTTGGTCTCGGGTCGGGTCCGAACGGATAGGAATGAAATTTTTTTTCTTCTTCTATTTTTCGGCCTGTCCTGACCCGTATCATCATGAAATGAAGCCTGGATGATGTTTTTTAATTTTGAAAATTTTTTTGCATTTACTTTTGAATTTTATAACTCGGGTCGGGTTCGAACGGATAGGAATGAATTTTTTTTGTTCTCTATTTTTCGGCCTGCCCTGACCTGCTTCGTCTTGAAATGAAACCCGGATAATGTTTTGTAATTTTTAGAATTTTTTTGCATTTATTTTTGAATTTTATAACTCGGGTCGGGTTCCAACGGATAAGAACGAAATTTTTTTTGTTCTCTATTTTTCGGCCTGTCCTGACCCGTTTCG
>NW_022156048.1:0-1868 GCF_001633185.2 Quercus lobata
GATGACGTTTTTTAATTTTTAAAATTTTTTTGCGTTGATTTTTGAATTTTTTAACTCGGGTCGAGTTCGAACGGATAGGAAGGAAATTTTTTTTGTTCTTTATTTTTTGGCCTGTCTTGACCCGTTTCGTCTTGAAAGGAAGCCTGGATGATGTTTTTTAATTTTTTAAATTTTTTTGCACTTATTTTTGAATTCTCTAACTCGGGTCGGGTTCGAACGGATAGGAAGGAAAATTTTTTTCATCTCTATTTTTCGGCCTGTCTTCACCCGTTTCGTCTTGAAATGAAGCCTGGATGATGTTTTTTAATTTTCAGAATTTTTTTGCATTTATTTTTGAATTCTCTAACTCGGGTCGGGTTCGAACGGATAGGCAGGAAATTTTTTTTCATCTCTATTTTTCGGCCTGTCTTCACCCGTTTCGTCTTGAAATGAAGCCCGGATGATGTTTTTCAATTTTCAGATTTTTTTTGCATTTATTTTTGAATTTTCTAACTCGGGTCGGGTTCGAACGGATAGGAAAATTTATTTTGATTCTTATTTTTCGGTGTTGACCGTTTCGTCTTGAATGAAGTGGATGATGTTTTAATTTTTAGAATTTTTTGCTTTCTTTTTTTTAATTTTTAATGGTTTGGTTCGAAGGATGGAACGAATTTTTTTTGTTCTCTTTTGCTTTGTCTTCCGTTTGTTTGAATGAAGCCTGGGATAGATGTTTTTTATTTTAGAATTTTTTTTGCATTTATTTTTGAATTCTCTACTGGGGGGTGAAGGATAGGAAGGAATTTTTTTTCATTCTATTTTCGGTCGTTTACCGTTTCGTTTTGAATAAGCCCGGATGATGTTTTTAATTTTACAGATTATTTTTTTTGGCATTTATTTTTGAATTTTAACTGGGTGGGTTGACGGTAGGCAGAATTTTTTTTCATCTTATTTTCGGTTGTTCTTCACGTTTCGTCTTGAAATGAAGCCTGGATGATGTTTTTTAATTTTTAAAATTTTTTTGGATTTATTTTTGAATTTTGTAACTCGGGTCGGGTTCGAACGGATAGGAATGAAAATTTTTTTCTTCTCTATTTTTTGGCTTGTCCTGACCCGTTTCGTCGTGAAATGAAGCCTGGATGATGTTTTTTAATTTTTAAAATTTTTTTTCATTCATTTTTGAATTTTGTAACTCGGGTCGGGTTGAAACGAATAGGAATGAAATTTTTTTTGTTCTCTATTTTTCGGCTTGCCCTGACCCGTTTCGTATTGAAATGAAGCCAGGATGATGTTTTTTAATTTTTAAAATTTTTTTGCATTTATTTTTGAATTTTCTAACTCGGGTCGGGTTGACGGATAGGAATGAAATTTTATTATTCTTTCTATTTTCGGATCTTTCCTAACCCGTTATCAAAATCATGAAATGAAGCCTGGATGATGTTTTTTAATTTTTAAAATTTTTTTGCATTTATTTTTGAATTTTCTAACTCGGGTCGGGATTGAACGAATAGGAATGAAATTTTTTTTTGTTCTCTATTTTTCAGCCTGTCCTGACCCGTTTCGTCTTGAAATGAAGCCCGTATGATGTTTTGTAGTTTTTAGAATTTTTTTGCATTTATTTTTGAATTTTCTAACTCGGGTCGGGTTTGAACGGATAGGAATGAAATTTTTTTTATTCTTAAGTTTTCGGCCTGTCCTGACCCGTCTCGTCTTGAAATGAAGCCCGGATGATGTTTTGTAATTTTTAGAATTTTTTTGCATTTATTTTTGAATTTTCTAACTCGGGTCGGGATTGAACGGATAGGAATGAAATTTTTTTTATTCTCTATTTATCGATCTTTCCTAACCCGTATCATCATGAAATGAAGCCTGGATGATGTTTTTTAATTTTT
>NW_022156049.1:0-1868 GCF_001633185.2 Quercus lobata
TTCGAACGGATAGGAAGGAAATTTTTTTTGTTCTCTATTTTTCGGCCTTTCCAAACCCGTCTCGTTTTGAAACGAAGCCTGGATGATGTTTTTTAATTTTTAGAATTTTTTTGCATTTATTTTTGAATTTTCTAACTCGGCTCGGGTTCGAACGGGTAGGAAGGAAATTTTTTTTGTTCACTATTTTTAGGCCTTTCCTGATCCGTTTCATCTTGAAATGATGCCTGGATGATGTTATTTAATTTTTAGAATTTTTTTTGCAGTTATTTTTTGAATTTTCTAACTCGGCTCGGATTCTAACGGATAGGAGGGAAAATTTTTTTGTTCTCTATTTTTAGGCCAAATTGACGCGGCGTTTCGTCCTGAATCAAAGCCTGGATGATGTTTTTTAATTTTTAGAAATTTTTTTGCATTTATTTTTGGAATTTTCTAACTCTGGTTCGGGTCGAACGGAATAGGAAGGAAAATTTTTTTTCTCTATTTTTCGGCCTTTCCTGACCCGTTTCGTTTTGAAATGAAGCCTGGAATGAGTTATTTAATTTTTAAGATTTTTTTGCAGTTATTTTTTGATTTTCTACATCGGCTCGGATTCGAAAACGTAATAGGAAGGAATTTTTTTTGTTCTCCTATTTTTTGCTTTTCCTGTCCGTTTCCGTCTTGAAAATGAAGCCTGGAATGAATGTTATTTATTTTGAATTTTTTTGCAGTTATTTTTTGAATTCTAATAACTCGGCTCGGATTTCGAACGGATAGGAAGGAAATTTTTTTTGTTCTCTATTTTTCGGCTTTTCCTGTCCCGTGTCGTCTTGAAATGAAGCTTGGATGATGTTTTGTAATTTTTAGAATTTTTTGGCATTTATGTTTTGAATTTTCTAACTCGGCTCGGGTTCGAACGGATAGGAAGGAAATTTTTTTTGTTCTCTATGTTTCGGCCTTTCCAAACCCGTCTCGTTTTGAAACGAAGCCTGGATGATGTTTTTTAATTTTTAGAATTTTTTTGCATTTATTTTTGAATTTTCTAACTCGGCTCGGGTTCGAACGGGTAGGAAGGAATTTTTTTTTGTTTCACTATTTTTAAGGGGCCTTTCCTGAATCCGTTTCCGTACTTGAAATGATGCCTGGATGATGTTATTTAATTTTAGAATTTTTTTTTTGCAGTTATTTTTTTGAAATTTTCTAAACTCGGTCTCGGATTCTAAAGGATAGGAAAGGAAATTTTTTTTGTTCTCTATTTTTAGGCCTTTCCTGACCACGTTTACGTCTTGAAATGATGCCATGGATTATGTTTTTGTTAATTTTAGAACTTTTTTGCTTTAATGTTTTTGAATTTTCTAAACTCGGCTCGGGTTTCAAGCGGACCAGGAAAGGAAATTTTTTGTTCTCTATTTTTAGGCAAATCCTGACGCCGTTTCGTCCTGAATTGGGAAGCCTGGATGATGTTTTTTTATTTTAAGAAGTTTTTTTGCATTTATTTTTTGATTTTTCTACTCGCTCGGATTCGAACGGATGGAAGGAAATTTTTTTTTCTCTATTTTTAGGCCATCCTGAACCCGTTTTCGTCCTGAATTGAAGCCTGGATGAAATGTTTTTTAATTTTTAGAATTTTTTTGCATTTATTTTTTGATTTTTCTAACTCGGCTCGGATTCGAACGGATAGGAAGGAAATTTTTTTTTTCTCTATTTTTCGACCTTTCCTGACCCGTTTCGTCTTGAAATGAAGCCTGGATGATGTTATTTAATTTTTAGAATTTTTTTGCATTTATTTTTGAATTTTCTAACTCGGGTCGGGTTCGAACGGATAGGAAGGAAATTTTTTTTTTTCACTATTTTTAGGCCTTTCCTGATCCGTTTCGTCTTGAAATGATGCC
>NW_022156050.1:0-1864 GCF_001633185.2 Quercus lobata
TAAAAAACATCATCCAGGCTTCATTTCAAGACAAAACGGGTGAGGACAAGCCAAAAAATAGAGAAGAAAAAAAATTTCATTCCTATCCGTTCGAACCCGATCCGAGTTACAAAATTCAAAAATAAATGCAAAAAAATTTTAAAAATTAAAAAACATCATCCAGGTTTCATTTCAAGATGAAACAGGTAAGAATAGGCCGAAAAACAGAGAAGAAAAAAAAATATCTTTCCTTTCCGTTCGAACCCGACCCGAGTTAAAAAATTCAAAATAAATGCAAAAAAATTTTAAAAATTAAAAAACCTCATCCAGGCATCATTTCAAGATGAAACGGGTAAGAATAGGCTGAAAAATAGAGAAGAAAAAAAATTTCATTCCTATCCGTTTGAACCCGTCTCGAGTTACAAAATTCAAAAATGAAGGTAAAAAAATTTTAAAAATTAAAAACAATCATCCAGGCTTCATTTCAAATATGCAGATACAGGCCAGGATAGGCCGAAAATAGAGAACAAAAATAATTTCCTTCCTACCCGTTCGAACCCGGCCCGAGTTAGAAAATTCGAAAATAAATGCAAAAAAATTTTAAAAATTAAAAAACACCATCCAGGCTTCATTTCAAGGCGAAACGGGTCAGGACAGACCGAAAAATTGAGAACAAAAATAATTTCCTTCCTACCCGTTCGAACCCGGCCCGAGTTAGAAAATTCTAAAATAAATGCAAAAAAATTTAAAAATTGAAAAACATCATCCAGGCATCATTTCAAGACGAAACGGGTCAGGACAGGCCCAAAAAATGAGAACAAAAATAATTTCCTTCCTATCCGTTCGAACCCGACACGACGCTTGAAATTCAAAAATAAATGCCAAAAAATTTAAATTATTAAACATCATTCCAGGCATCATTTTTCAGACGAGAACGGGTCGGACAGGGCGAAAAATTGAGAAACAAAAATAATTGCTTCTACCGTTCGAACCCGGCGCCGGGTCGAAAATTCTAAAATAAAGTGCAAAACAATTTTAAAATATTAAAAAACATCATCCAGGCTTCATTTCAAGACGAAACGGGTCAGGAAGCCGAAAGAAATTTGAGAACAAACATATTTCTTCCTATCCGTTTCGACCCGACCGGCTAGAAAATTCAAAAAATAATGCAAAAAATATTAAAAATTAAAAACATTCTCAGGCTATTGAAGACGAAACGGGTCAGCACAGACGAAAAATCGGAGAACAAAAAAAATTTCTTCCTATCCATTCGAACCCGACCGGAGTTAGAAAATCAAAAAAATAATAGCAAAAATTAAAATTAAAAAAATCATCCGGCTTCATTTCAGGCGAAACGGGTCAGGACAGGCCGAAATTGAGAACAAAAAAAATTTCCTTTCCTAATCCGTTCGACCGGCAGAGTTAGAATTAAAAAATAAATTAAAAAATTCTAAAAATTAAAAAAAACATATCCAGGGCTTCATTTCAAGAGAACGGGTTCAGGACAGGGCGGAAAAATTGGAACAAAATATTTCTTCCTACCCGTTTAACCCGGCCGAGTTAGAGAATTCGAAAATTACATGCAAAAATTATAAAAATTAAAAAACATCATCCAGGCTTCATTTCAAGACGAAACGGTTCAGGAAAGACCGAAAAATTGATAACAAAAATAATTCCCTTCCTAACCGTTCGAACCCTGGCCGAGTTAGAAAATTCGAAAATAAATGCAAAAAAATTCTAAAAATTAAAAAACATCATTCAGGCTTCATTACAAGACGAAACGGGTCAGGACAGGCCGAAAAATTGAGAACAAAAATAATTTCCTTCCTATCCGTTCGAACCCGACTCGAGCTAGAAAATTCAAAAAATAAATGCAAAAAAATTT
>NW_022156051.1:0-1863 GCF_001633185.2 Quercus lobata
CTAAAAACATTTACATTTATCAAAATTTAATTGCCTTTAACTAGGCCTACACATTTTTTAAAAAATTAAAAAAAAAAAAAAAAAAAAAACACAAAAAACACTCTAAAATCATCATTGACTTTTACTTTTATCATTGTGGCTCATATCGATATTACACTAAATTAGTATATAACCCATGCATATGCATGCTACAATTAAAAACAATCACAATTACACACATATATGGGTTCAAATTATACCTAGTGTAAGTGTTACATATCTTTTAAACTATAGATATATTATATATACATGAGTTTTAATCTCTCTTTTTTTCTTTTTCTTTTTTGCTTTTTTGTTTTTTGATATACATGTGAGTTTACTCTCTTTTTTTTGTTTATTGAGTTTTTGATGGTTTATTTATATTAGACTCTTTATCTTTTGCATAATATTAACTCACATATATAGAACAAAAATTAAAGAAAAATTATAAAAAAAAAAACAAAAAAAAAACCCTTAAGTACACATGACCAATAATATACAACATTGGATCCATTTTTCTATAATTGTTCTTCTACCTAAATGTCTTTATTCTAAAAATACATTATACTTCACCAACCACCCAAAGACAACTAATCAATATTAAAGACATAGTCTGACTCAACTCATACAATAAGCCATAGTACTCATAAAAATGCAACCTTCTTATCATAATCACTCCTATACATGTTAAGATCAAATAGGATACAATAAGTGGAGCTAGTAGTGTCATTGAAAATTGCCGGAAAGTGTAAATATTCTTTGTTGAGAATGTAGTTGATGAGATGATGGAAGGGTTGTGGACATGTTTAAGCGTAGAATGTAAGAGTTTATCTGAACATAAAAGGAACAAAATATACAAAGAATCCTTATTCTTAATTGGGACAAGTTATTGAAACAGTAAAAAGACAAAAGTCTATTTTTTGTTCTTATTATGGTTAAGAGTATTTCAATTTCATTTCCAAATATTCATCACATAAAAACGCTTACAGCAGACTCTGCTTATAAAATTATAACACTACAAATAAGAATATATATATTAGATTTGGATGAATTGTGCATGGTCATAAAAATTAAGAAATACAATTCATGTAAATTTACATAAAAGTGGAATTTAATTGAATTCTTATACATGACCTATCAATTTAAAAAAAAAAAAAAAAAAAATCATTTAATTAATTGGGTTGGTAGTGGTAGTGATATCCACACTTCTATGATAAAGTTGAAGTCTTAAAGATTATTATGCATATTAAAAAAATAAAAAATAAAAAAATGTGACTGTCTAGATCATTGTAATTTATGGTTTTTCATACAGCTTAGATTTTTTTTTTTTCTTACTAAAACATACATTTTTATTATTATTTTTTCTCTAAACTAATGAACGTGTTGTTTCAATTCATATATTACTTGTACAAAAAGGTTAGACATAACAAAAACTTATAATTGAATTGAGTGATTCCTTAATTTTTAAATTGTGACCTCAATTTATAAACTAGTTCATAGGATTAAAGTTAGTTTAATTGGTAAAGTTAGTTATTGTCGAATAAAGAACCAAAGATTGAATTCCACATACAACCAAAAAATAAATAAATAAAAAGTGAGGAAAGAAAGAAACTAGCTTATAGTATATAAATAATTAATACAAGAAAGGGCATGCTAACTCTCAGACATTTTTGTCATTTTAATCCTTAGTCATTCAATTGTTGTTAGCAATGCTTAATGTTCGTCCATTACAATTGATAAATTTTATGTTAACTATTTCTAAAACAATTTTGTTGTTAATACTATTCGAGAACAAAGACTAAATTTTATTGAAAAAAAAAAAAAAAAAATTCTTCTCTTTATTTT
>NW_022156052.1:0-1861 GCF_001633185.2 Quercus lobata
CCGAGTTATAAAATTCAAAAATAAATGCAAAAAAATTTTAAAAATTAAAATAGATCATCCAGGCTTCATTTCAATATAAAACAGGTCAGGGTAGGCCGAAAAATAGAGAAGAAAAAAAAATTTATTCCTATCCATTCGAACCCGACCGGAGTTAAAAAATTCAAAAATATATGCAAAAAAATTTTAAAAATTAAAAAACATCATCCAGGCTTCATTTCAAGAGGAAACGGGTCAGGACATGTTGAAAAATAGAGAACAAAAAAAATTTCATTCCTATCCGATCGAACCCGACCCGTGTTAGAATATTCAAAAAGAAAGGCAAAAAAATTTTAAAAATTAAAAAAATCATCCAGGGTTAATTTCAATATGAAACGGGTCAGGATAGGCCGAGAAATAGTGAAGAAAAAAAATTTCATTCTTACGTTGAACGACCGAGTTACGAAATTTAAAAAAAATGCAAAAAAATTTTAAAATTAAACAACATCCTCGGGCTCATTTTCAAGAGAACGGTTAGGATAGGCGAAATAGCAGAAGAAAAAAATTTCTTTCCTATCCGTTGAACCGACCGGGTTAAATCAAAATAAATGCAAAAATTTAAAAAATTAAAAACATTCCAGGCTTCATTTCAAGAATAAAGGGTTTATGGATAGGCGAAAATAGAGAGGAAAAAAACATTTCATTCTATCCGTTCGAACCGACCCGAAGTTAAAATTCAAAATAAATGCAAAAAATTTTAAAAATTAAAAATCTTCATCCAGCTCATTCAAGACGAACGGGTGACAGCCAAAATAGAGAATAAAAAATTTCATTCTATCCGTTGACCGTCATTAACAAATTAAAAAATAATTGCAAAAAAATTTTAAAAATTAAAAAACATTATCCAGGCTTCATTTCAAGACGAAACGGGTCTGGACAGGTCGAAAAATAGAGAACAAAAAAAATTTCATTCCTATCCGTTCGAACCCGCCCCGAGTTAGAAAATTCAAAAAGAAATGCAAAAAAATTTTAAAAATTAAAAAACATCATCCAGGATTCATTTCAATAGGAAACGGGACAGGATAGGCCGAAAAACAGAGAGGAAAAAAAATTTCATTCCTATCCGTTCGAACCCGACCCGAGTTAAAAAATTAAAAAATAAATGCAAAAAAATTTTAAAAATTAAAAAAAGCATCTCAGGCTTTCATTTCATGATGAATACGGGTCAAGGACAGGCCGAAAAACAGAGAATAAAAAAAAAATTCATTCCTATCCCGTTCGAACAGCCGACACCGAGTTAAGAAAATTCAAAAATAACCTTGCAAAAAAATTCTAAAAAATTACAAAAACATCATCCGGGCTTCTCATATTCTCAAGACGAAACGGGTCAGACAGGACCGAAAAATAGAGAACAAAAAAATTTCATTCCTATCCGTTCGAAGCCCGACCCGAGTTATAAATTCAAAAGTAAATGCAAAAAAATTTTTCAAAATTAAAAAACATCATCCAGGCTTCATTTCATGATGATAACGGGTCAGCGACAGGCCGAAAAACAGAGAATAAAAAAAAATTCATTCCTATGACATATTTATTTGATCCTCACATAGATATATTAATGATCTATTTTTGCCTATATATTTATTTCCGTTCGAACCCGACCCGAGTTAGAAAATTCAAAAATAAATGCAAAAAAATTCTAAAAATTACAAAACGTCATCCGGGCTTCATTTCAAGACGAAACAGGTCAGGACAGGCCGAAAAATAGAGAACAAAAAAAATTTCATTCCTATTCGTTGAATCCCGACCTGAGTTAGAAAATTCAAAAATAAATGCAAAAAAATTTTAAAAATTAAAAAACATCATCCAGGCTTCATTTCATGATGAT
>NW_022156053.1:0-1860 GCF_001633185.2 Quercus lobata
GAGAAAGTGAGAAAAAAATTTTAGTCTCGAATCCCGTTAATACTCGACCAGGGGAAGAACATTCCCAAAAAATAGCAAAAAAATTCAAAAACCTATTTCCAGAATTATTTTTATCCAAAAAGGGATGAGATAGGCCGAGAAAGCGAGAAAAAAATTTTAGTCCCGAATTCCGTTCATGCTCGACCCGGGAAAGAAAATTCCGAAAAAATAGCAAAAAAATTCAAAAACCTATTTCCTGCGTTATTTTTAGCCAAAACGGGGATGAGATAGGCCGAGAAAGCGAGAAAAAAATTTTAGACCCGATTCCGTTCATACTCGACCCGAGCAAGAAATTCCGAAAGAATTGCAAAAAAATTCACAAAAAATTAAAAAACTCTCTCCGGCATTATTTTTAGTTCAAAACGGGATGAGATAGGCCGAGAAATGAGAAAAACAATGTTAGTCCGAATTCCGTTCTTACTTCGACCCTGGTAAGAAAATTCGAAATAAATGAAAAAAATTAATAAAAGCTATTTCAAGGCAATTATTTTTAGCAAAACGATTGAGAATGGCCGAGAAAGCGGGAAAAAAATTTTAAGTCCCGATTCGTCCGTACTCGACCGGGCAAAGAAAATTCCGAAAGAAATTGCAAAAAATTAAAAAAACTCTCTCCGGCATTTTTTTAGCCAAAACGGGATGAGATAAGGCGAAACGTTGAAAAAATTTTAAGTCCGATTCCGTTCATACACAGACCCTGGTAAGAAATTCGAAAGAAATTGCATAAAAAATTTAAAAACCTCTTTCCAGCATATTTTTAGCCAAACGGGAATGACATATTGCAAGAAAGGCGAGAAAAAAATTTAGCCGATTCCGTCCATGTGTCGACCGGACAGGAAAATTCCGGAAAGAATGCAAAAGTTCAAAAAATTTAAAAAACCTCTTCGCGGTATTATTTTTGCAAAATGGGATTGAGAGATAGGCGAGAAAGAGAGAAAAAGTTTTTGTCGAATTGTTCATATTCATACCCGGGCAAGAAAATTCCGAAAAAAATTCCGAAAGAAATTGCAAAAAAATTAAAAAAACCTCTTTCCAGCATTATTTTTAGCCAAAACGGGATGAGATAGACTGAGAAAGCGAGGAAAAAATTTTAGCCCCGAATTCCGTCCATACTCGACACGGGCAAGAAAATTCCGAAAGAAACTGCAAAAACATTCAAAAATTATAAAACCTCTTTCCGGTATTATTTTTAGCCAAAACCGGATCAGATAGGCCGAGAAAGAGAAAAAAAGTTTTAGTCCCGAAATCTGTTCATATTCGACCCGGGCAAGAAAATTCGCAAAAAAATTCAAAAAATTGAAAAACCTCTCCCCGGCATTAGTTTTAGCCAAAACGGGGTGAGATAGGCCGAGAAAGTGAGAAAAAAATTTTAGTCTCGAATCCCGTTAATACTCGAGCAGGGCAAGAACATTCCCAAAAAATAGCAAAAAAATTCAAAAACCTATTTCCAGTATTATTTTTATCCAAAAAGGGATGAGATAGGCCGAGAAAGCAAGAAAAAAATTTTAGTCCCGAATTCCGATCATGCTCGACCCGGGAAAGAAAATTCCGAAAAAATAGCAAAAAAATTCAAAAACCTATTTCCTGCGTTATTTTTAGCCAAGGGATGAGATAGGCCGAGAAAGCGAGGAAAAAATTTTAGTCCCGAATTCCGTCCATACTCGACCCGGTCAAGATAATTCCGAAAGAAATTGCAAAAAAATTAAAAAAGTTAAAAAACCTCTTTCCAGCATTATTTATGGCCAAAACGGGATGGGATTGGCCGAGAAAGCGAGGAAAATATTTTAGTCCCGAATTCCGTCCATACTCGACCCGGGCAAGAAA
>NW_022156054.1:0-1858 GCF_001633185.2 Quercus lobata
TTTTTTTTTTTTTTTTGGTGGGTCTTATTAATAAGTCTTGTGTCAGTGTTATGATTTTGCTTAAATTTTTGTTATGTTTGTGCTTAATTTTTTTTTTTTTTTTAATTTATGCATTTTGAGATTGCTAAAAACTTGTTATTGTTCAGTGAAACTACAACAATATTTTTTATATAAATCAGGTTTTATTTCTTATTTGCTCTATATTTGAAAGTTATTTTTTTTATTTTAGTATTTATAAATATATTGTTTAATTAGAAATGTCTACTAGAAAATATGCATTTGGATATGAAAAACTTCAAAAAAGAAAAAAAGAAGAAAAATTAATTGAGTCTAAAAAATGATCAATGGATAAGTTTGTTATTGGTAATAAATAAAATATAACACAAAATTTAGATGAAAATATCACAAATGAGCAAAAAATTCACCAAAATAATTTAGAAGAAAATGATATTCAATTTTGCAATACAACAAATCTTGATAATGAACTTCAAAATAATTTAGAAGAAAATGAAAATAATGATGAAAAATATAATATAAAAATATTAAATAAACATTAATTTAATTAATATATAAGTATAAAAAATGCCTCATTTTTAGTTCTTATTTTAGGCCCCAAAATGTTTAGGGTCGCCCCTGTTTCCCTCTCATCCTCTCTTTGCCTTAACCCATGTTACACCGTGCTCCATGGCTGACCACCAAGCTCTCCTTCTAAACCTCCATAGCCGGAGCTTTTCAAGCTCATCACCTCCAACCACGCACCATTGCCGAAACCCAGCCAAAATCAATCACAACAAAAACCAGAAGCCCACCAAATCACAAATCAAATCACACCCACCGAAATCAAAGCATAAAACCCAAAAAATAACCAAAATCACAAAATGAAAACACTGAAAGTGAACCCACCGTTAAAAAAACATATATTAGTTTTGTTATTATATTTTAGAAGAAGAATCATCTTGTTGGACTAATTTTTGATCCAAATTAATAAAACACATACCACAAGCACGAATGATAGACTCAAAGTAAAGCAAAAAAAAAGGGTATTTCTTAGAAAAGTGTTTTCAGAAAATAGAAAGGATAAACAAAATATAAAAACTATTTGCTTCATAATCTCAAATAAATAAATAAATAAATAAATAACCAAAAATCACACACCATAATCTGGTAAAGTCTCGTGAGCCAAAATTTCATCTAAGATGATCGTCTGAGTTAAGAGGAAGAGATTTTCATAAGCATATTGGCTTCGGGTAGCTAATATGCCAAAACAATCTTCGATTCCTTTCTGACAGTGATTTTTCCGCTCCGTCATCACATCTTACTGTTAGTGCGTAAGGGCTAACAGTAATAAAGATAAATAAAGGAAGAAAAACTATAAGACACATGAGACTAAAAAAAAAATAAAAAAATGGGTCGAGAAGGGAAACAAAGAAGGACTGGAGAGGCAGTGCACCTTTGTTTGTAGGTATTACTTTTTATATACACATGTATTGTTAACTTAATCTTTTTTAAACACACGCATATTTAACTCTCCTTTAATATATTTTATTTAATGGTTGAGATTGAAAATTATTTTTTCAACTTTTAATCTCAGCCATTAATTACAATTGCATCAGGGTATTGTACCTGAATCTGAAAAACACAAAAAGACCTACACATACACATACACAAGCACGCATAAACACATACACATACACATACACATAAACATACATAAATATAAGCACGCATAAACACATACACATACAAATACATAAACACACATACACATATACATACATAAGTACACATACACACACATACATAAACATACACATACACATACACACACATACATAAATATACACATAAACATACATAC
>NW_022156055.1:0-1857 GCF_001633185.2 Quercus lobata
CCGTTTCCTATTGAAATGAAGTCCTGGTGATGTTTTTTTAATTTTTAAAATTTTTTTTGCATTTTTTTGAATTGTTCTAACTCGGGTCGGGTTCGAAGGGTTTAGGATGAAGTTATTTTTGTTTCTCTATTTTTTCAATCCTATCCTGACCCGTTTCGTCTTTAAATGAAGCCTGGATTGATGTCTTTTAATTTGTTAAAATTTTTATGCATTTATTTTTGAATTTTTTTTACTCGGGTCGGGTTTCGAACGGATAGGAATGAAATTTTTTTTGTTCTCTATTTTTCATCCTATCCTGACCCGTTTCGTCTTTAAATGAAGCCTGGATGATGTCTTTTAATTTTTAAAATTTTTATGCATTTATTTTTGAATTTTTTTACTCGGGTCGGGTTCGAACGGATAGGAATGAAATTT
Source organism: Quercus lobata (assembly GCF_001633185.2). NCBI lineage: Eukaryota > Viridiplantae > Streptophyta > Magnoliopsida > Fagales > Fagaceae > Quercus > Quercus lobata. Next base: position 415 of record NW_022156055.1, read on the forward strand.
TTTTTCTCTATTTTTCGGCCTATCCTGACCCGTTTCAAATTGAAATGAAGCCTGGATGATGTTTTTTAATTTTTAAAATTTTTTTGCATTTATTTTTTAATTTTCTAACTCGGGTCGGGTTCGAACGGATAGGAATGAAATTTTTTTTGTTCTCTATTTTTCAGCCTATCCTGACCCGTTTCGACTTTAAATGAAGCCTGGATGATGTTTTTTAATTTTTAAAATTTTTATGCATTTATTTTTGAATTTTTTTACTCGGGTCGGGTTCGAACGGATAGGAATGAAATTTTTTTTGTTCTCTATTTTTCAGCCTATCCTGAATCGTTTCGTCTTTAAATGAAGCCTGGATGATGTTTTTTAATTTTTAAAATTTTTATGCATTTATTTTTGAATTTTTTTACTCAGGTTGGGTTCGAACGGATAGGAACGAAATTTTTTTTCTTCTCTATTTTTCGGCCTATCCTGACCCGTTTCATATTGAAATGAAGCCTGGATTATGTTTTTTAATTTGTAAAATTTTTTTGCATTTATTTTTGAATTTTCTAACTCGGGTCGGGTTCGAACGGATAGGAATGAAATTTTTTTTGTTCTCTATTTTTTTCAGCCTATCCTGACCCGTTTCGTCTTTAAATGAAGCCTGGTTGATGTTTTTTAATTTTTAAAATTTTTATGCATTTATTCTTGAATTTTTTTACTCGGGTCGGGTTCGAATGGATAGGAATGAAATTTTTTTTCTTCTCTATTTTTCAGCCTATCCTGACCCGTTTCATATTGAAATGAAGCCTGGATGATGTTTTTTAATTTTTAAAATTTTTTTCCATTCATTTTTGAATTTTCTAACTCGGGTCGGGTTCGTACGGATAGGAATCGGGTTCGAACGGATAGGAATGAAAAAATTTTTTTGCATTTTTTTGAATTTTCTAACTCTATTTTTCGGCCTGTTCTGACCCGTTTCGTCTTGAAATGAACCCTGGATGATGTTTTTTAATTTTTAAAATTTTTTTGCATTTATTTTTGAATTTTCTAACTCGGGTCGGGTTCGAACGGTTAGGAATGAAGTTATTTTTGTTCTCTATTTTTCAGCCTATCCTGACCCGTTTCGCTTTAAATGAAGCCTGGATGATTTTTTTAATTTTTAAAATTTTTATGCATTTATTTTTGAATTTTTTTAATTTTTCGGCCTATCCTGACCCGTTTCATTGAAATGAAGCCTGGATGATGTTTTTTAATTTTTAAATTTTTGCATTTATTTTTTTACTCGGGTCGGGTTCGAACGGATAGGAATGAAATTTTTTTTCTTCTCTATTTTTCAGCCTATCCTGACCCGTTTCAAATTGAAATGAAGCCTGGATGATGTTTTTTAATTTTTAAAATTTTTATGCATTTATTTTTGAATTTTTTTACTCGGGTCGGGTTCGAACGGATAGGAATGAAATTTTTTTT
>NW_022156056.1:0-1855 GCF_001633185.2 Quercus lobata
TTCTGTCCAAAACTTAGGTTTTCTTTAAGTAGTTGGTTTCCCCACAGGTTTGAGTCCGAGGACCATGCAATACCTTGGTTTTGTCCAAAACTTAGAATCTTCTTTAAGTAGTTGGTTTCCCCATAGATTTGAGTCCGAGGACCATGCAATACCTTAGTTCTGTCCAAAACTTAGAATCTTCTTTAAGTAGTTGGTTTCCCCATAGGTTTGAGTCCGTGGACCATGCAATAGCATAATTCTGTCCAAAACTTAGGTTTTCTTTAAGTAATTGGTTTCCCAATAGATTTGAGTCCGAGGACCATGCAATACCTTGGTTCTGTCCAAAACTTAGATTTTTCTTTAAGTAGTTGGTTTTCTCATAGGTTTGAGTCCGAGGACCATGCAATACCTTGGTTCTGTCCAAAACTTGGATTTTCATTAAGTAGTTGGTTTCTCCATAGGTTTGAGTCTGAGGACCATGCAATACCTTGGTTCTGTCCAAAACTTGGATTTTCTTTAAGTAGTTGGTTTCCCCATAGATTTGAGTCCGAGGACCATGCAATACCTTGGTTTTGTCCAAAACTTAGAATCTTCTTTAAGTAGTTGGTTTCCCCATAGTTTGAGTCCGAGGACCATGCAATACCTTGATTCTGTCCAAAACTTAGGTTTTCTTTAAGTAGTTGGTTTCCCTATAGGTTTGAGTCCGAGGACCATGCAATACCTTGGTTCTATCCAAAACTTGGATTTTCTTTAAGTAGTTGGTTTCCCCATAGGTTAAGGTCCAAGACCACGCAATACCTTGGTTCTGTCTAAGATGGATTTTTCTTAAGTAAGTTTGGTTTCCCATAGGTTTGAGTTGAGGACCATGCAATACTTGGTTTGTCCAAAACTTGATTTCTTTAAAGTAGTTGGTTTCCCATAGGTTTGAGTCCTGAGGACCATGCATACCTTGGTTCTGTCAAAATGGATTTTTCTTTAAGTAGTTGGTCTTCCCATAGGTTTGAGTCAAGGACCACGCAATACTTGGTTTCTGTTCAAAACTTGGATTTTCTTTCTTTAAGTAGTTGGTCCCATAGGTTTGAGTGAGGACATGCAATACTTAGTTTCTGTCAAAACTTGAATTTCCTTTAAGTATTGGTTTCCCCATCGGTTTGAGTTCGAGGATTGCATCTGGTTCTGTCAATTAGGTTTTTCTTTAAGTAGTTGGTTTCCCCATAGGTTTGAGTCCGAGGACCATGCAATACCTTGGTTCTGTCCAAAACTCATAATCTTCTTTAAGTAGTTGGTTTCCCCATATGTTTGAGTCCGAGGACCATACAATACTTTGGTTCTGTCCAAAACTTAGATTTTTCTTTAAGTAGTTGGTTTCCCCATAGGTTTGAGTCCGAAGACCATGCAATACCATTGTTCTGTCCAAAACTTAGATTTAAGTAGTTGTTTCCCCATAAGTTGGTCTGAGGACCAGCAATACCTTAGTTCTGTCCAAAACTAGCTTTAAGTAGTTGGTTTCCCCATAGCTTGAGTTTGGAGGACCATACAATACCTTGATTCTGTCCAAAACTTAGTTTTAGTAGTTGGTTTCCCATAGGTTAGTATCCGAGACCATGCAATCCTTAGTTCTATCCAAAACTTGATTTTTAAGTAGTTGGTTTCCCCATAGGTTTGAGTCTGAGGACCATGCAATATCCTTGTTCTGTCCAAAACTTGATTTTTAAGTAGTTGGTTTCCCCATAGGTTTGAGTCCGAGGACCATGCAATACCTTGGTTCTGTCCAAAACTTGATTTCTAAGTAGTTGGTTTCCCCATAGATTTGAGTCTGAGGACCATGCAATACCTTGGTTCTGTCCAAAACTTGATTTCTAAGTAGTTGGTTTCC
>NW_022156057.1:0-1848 GCF_001633185.2 Quercus lobata
TTTTTGTTCTCTATTTTTCGGCCTGTCTTGACCCGTTTCGTCTTGAAATGAAGCCTGGATGATGTTTTTTAATTATTAGAATTTTTTTGCATTTATTTTTGAATTTTCTAACTCGTGTTGGGTACGAACTGATAGGAAAGAAATTTTTTTTGTTATCTATTTTTCGGCCTGTCCTAACCCGTTTCGTCTTGAAATGAAGCCTGGATGATGTTTTTTAATTTTTCAATTTTTTTTGCATTTATTTTTGAATTTTCTAACTCGGGTCGGGTCTGAACGGATAGGAAAGAAATTTTTTTTGTTCTCTATTTTTCGGCCTGTCTCACCGTTCGGGTGAAAATGTAGTCCTGGAATGTTTTTTATTTTCAGAATTTTTTTGCATTTTTTGAATTCTTTCTACACTCCGGTCGGGTTCGAACGGTAGGCCAGGAAATTTTTTTCATCTCTATTTTTCGGCCATCGCTCTCACACCGTTTATCCTTGACACTGATGCCCCTGGAATGATGTTTTTTTATTTTCAGAATTTTCTTTGCAATTATTTTGAATTTTCTACTGGGGCGTTTTCGAAACGATAGGATGGAAATTTTTTTTGTTCTACTATTTTTCCGGCTGTCTTCACCGGGCTTCGTCCTTGAAATAAATGCCTGGATGAGTTTTTAATTTTCAGGATTTTTTTGCATTTATTTTTGAATTTTCTAACTCGGGGCGTGTTCGAACGGATAGGATGGAAATTTTTTTTGTTCTCTATTTTTCGGCCTGTCTTCACCCGTTTCGTCTTGAAATAAAGCCTGGATGATGTTTTTTAATTTTCAGAATTTTTTTGCATTTATTTTTGAATTTTCTAACTCAGTTCGGTTTCGAACGGATAGGAAAGAAATTATTTTTGTTCTCTATTTTTTGGCCTGTCCTGACCCGTTTCGTCTTGAAGTGAAGCCTGGATGATTTTTTTAATTTTTAAAATTTTTTTGCATTTATTTTGAATTTTCTAACTCGGGTCGGTTCGTACCGGATGGGAAGGAAAATTATTTTTGTTCCTTTTTTTGGCTGTCAGGACCGTTTCGTCTTGAAGAAGCCTGGATGATGTTTTTAATTTTTTAAAACTTTTTTTGCATTTATTTTTGAATTCCCTACCTAGGTTGGTTCGAACGGATAGGAAGGAAATTTTTTTCTTCCTCTATTTTATGGCCTTGTCTTCCTTCTTCTTAGAAATGAAACCTGGAATGAGTTTTTTTAAATTTTCAGACTTTTGCATTTAATTTTGATTTTCTAACTCGGTCGGGTTCGAAACGGATCGGTAAAGAAATTCTTTTTGTTCTCTTTTTTGCGGTCCTGTCCAGGACCGTTTCTTATTGATAAAGAAGCCGCTGGATGATGTTTTTAATTTTTTAAAATTCTTTTGCATTTATTTTTTAATTCCTAACTCGGTCGGGTTCGAAACGGACTAGGAAGGAAATTTTTTTTCTCTCTATTTTTCGCTGCTTCACCCGGTCTGTCTTGAATGAAGCCTGGATGATGTTTTTTATTTTTTTGCATTTATTTTGAATTTTCTAACTCGGGTCGGGTTCGAACGGATAGGAATGAAATTTTTTTCGTTCCCAATTTTTCGGCCTGTCCTGACCCGTTTCGTCTTGAAATGATGCCTGGATGATGTTTTTTAACTTTTGAAATTTTTTTGCATTTATTTTTGAATTTTCTAACTCGGGTCGGGTTCGAACGGATAGGAAAGAAATTTTTTTTGTTCTCTATTTTTGGCCTGTCCTGACCCGTTTCGTCTTGAAATGAAGCCTGGATGATATTTTTTAATATTAAAATTTTTTTGAATTTATTTTTGAATTTTCTAACTCGGGTCGG
>NW_022156058.1:0-1844 GCF_001633185.2 Quercus lobata
TTTTAAATTTTTTTTGCATTTGTTTTCTAATTTTCTAACTCAGGCCGGGTTCGAACAGGTTGGAAGGAAATTATTTTTGTTCTCTATTTTTCGGCCTATCCTGGCCCGTACGGTCTTGAAATGAACCTGGATGATGTTTTTTAATTTTTAGAATTTTTTTGCATTTATTTTTGAATTTTCTAACTCGTGTCGGGTTTGAACGGATAGGAAGGAAATTTTTTTCGTTCTCGATTTTTCGGCCTGTCCTGACCCGTTTCGTCTTGAAATAAAGCCTGGATGATGTTTTTTAATTTTTAATATTATTTTGCATTTTTTTTCAATTTTCTAACTCGGGCCGGGTTCGAACGGATAGGAAGGTAATTTTTTTTGTTCTCGATTTTTCGGCCTGTGCTGACTCGTATCGTCTTGTAATGAAGATTGGATCCTGTTTTCAATTTTTAAAATTTTTTTGCATTTATTTTTTGAATTTTCTAGCTCGGGTCGGGTTCGAACGGATAGGAAGGAAATTATTTTTGTTCCCAATTTTTCGGCCTCTCTTGACCCGTTTCGTCTTAAAATGAAGCCTGGATGATGTTTTTTAACTTTTGAAATTTTTTTCTATTTATTTTAGATTTTTCTAACTCAAGCCGGGTTCGACCAGGTAGGAAGGAAATTATTTTTGATATCTATTTTTCGTCCTACCCTGGCCCGTGTGGTCTTGAAATGAACCCTGGATGATGTTTTCTAGTTTTTAGAATTTTTTTGCATTTATTTTTGAATTTTCTAACTCGTGTTGGGTTCGAACGGATAGGAAGGAAATTTTTTTCGTTCTCGATTTTTCTGCCTGTCCTGACCCGTTTCGTCTTGAAATGAAGCCTTGATGATGTTTTTTAATTTTTAAAATTAATTTCATTTTTTTTTTAATTTTCCTAACTCGGTCGGGTTCAACAGGATGGAAGGAAATTATTTTTGTTTCAATTTTTCGGGCCTGTCCTGATCCGTTTCTTGAAATGAAACCTGGATGATGTTTTTAATTTTTAAAATTTTTTTTGCATTTGTTTTCGAATTTAAACTTCTAGGGACACAAGGCCGGGTTCCGAACCGGTTGGCAGGGTATCTTTTTTTTGTTCTTCTGGGTATTTTGCCCGGGCCTGGCGATTTTCCGCGTTGATAATGACCATTTTTGTGTCAAAGAATATTGAAGGTGCTGATTGATTGTTTTTTTTTCAATTTTTTTAATAAAATTTTATGTGGATGCATTTGTCTTTTAATTTTCTACTCCGGCTGTTGGAGGGTTCGAACGGGTTGGAGGGGAGGAAATTCAATCCTTTCTCGTTCTCTAATTTTTTTCTCTGGCCTATTTCCTGCCCGTACGGTCTTCGAAATTGATATCCTTGTACTGCTGTTTTTAATTTTCTACCGCAATTTTTTTGCATTTAATTTTTGAATTTTCTAACTCGGTGGGTTTGAACGGATAGGAAGGGAAATTTTTTTTCGTTCTCGATTTTTTCGGCCCTGTCATGACCTTTCCGTCTTGAACCTGAGCCTTTGGCCATGATGGGTTTTTTACATCTTTTAAAATTAATTCTCTGCATGTTTTTTGGGTCAATTTTCTAACTCGGGTCGGGGTCGAACGGATAGGAAGAAAATTATTTTTTTGTTCTCTATTTTTCGACCTGTCATGACCCGTTTTGTCTTGAAATGAAGCCTGGATTATGTTTTTTAATTTTTAGAATTTTTTTGACTTAATTTTTGAATTTTCTAACTCGGGTCGGTTTCGAACGGATAGGAAGTAAATTATTTTTGTTCTCTATTTTTCGGCCTGCCTTGGCCCGTTTCGTCTTGAAATGAAGCCTGGCTGATGT
>NW_022156059.1:0-1842 GCF_001633185.2 Quercus lobata
TTTTTTTATTCTCTGTTTCGCGGCCTGTCCTGACCGTTTCGTCTTGAAATGAAGCACCGGATGATGTTTTTGTAATTTTTTCGAATTTTTTTGCATTTATTTTGAATTTTCTAACTCGGGCGGATTGAACGGATAGGAATGAAATTTTTTTTATTCTCTATTTTTCGGACTTTCCTAACCCGTATCATCATGAAATGAAGCCTGGATGATGTTTTTTAATTTTTAAAATTTTTCTGCATTTATTTTTGAATTTTCTAACTCGGGTCGGGATTGAACGAATAGGAATGAAATTTTTTTTGTTCTCTATTTTTCGGCCTGCCTGACCCTTTTCGTCTTGAAATGAAACCCGGATAATGTTTTGTAATTTTTAGAATTTTTTTGCATTTATTTTTGAATTTTCTAACTCGGGTCCGGTTTGAACGGATAGGAATGAAATTTTTTTTTATTCTCTATTTTTCGGCCTGCCCTAACCCGTTTCGTATTGAAATGAAGCCCAGATGATATTTTGTAATTTTTAGAATTTTTTTGCATTTATTTTTGAATTTTCTAACTCAGGTTGGGATTGAACAAATAGGAATGAAATTTTTTTTGTTCTCTATTTTTCGGCCTGTCCTGACCCGTTTCGTCTTGAAATGAAGCCCGGATGATGTTTTGTAATTTTTAGAATTTTTTTGCATTTATTTTTGAATTTTCTAACTCTTGTCAGGTTCGAACGGATAGGAATGATGTTTTTTTTATTCTCTATTTTTTGGCCTTTCCTGAGCCGTAACATCATGAAATGACGCCTGGATGACGTTTTTTAATTTTTAAAATTTTTTTTTGCAATTTATTTTGATCTCTAACTCGGGTCGGTTCGAACGGATAAGGAAGAATTTTTTGTTCTCTATTTTTCGGCCTGCCCTGACCAGCTCGTCTTGAAATGGCCCGGATGTGTTTTGGTAAATTTTTAGAATTTTTTTGCTTTTATTTTTGAATTCTAAACTCGGTCAGGTTCGAACGGATAAGGAATGAATTTTTTTTATCTCTATTTTTCGGCCTGTCTCTGACCGTTCTTTCTTGAAATGAAGCCGGATGATGTTTTTGGGTATTTTTCGATTTTTTGCATTTATTTTTTTGAATTTTCTAACTCGGTGGGTTCGAACGGATAGGCAATGAATTTTTTTTTATTCTCTATTTTTCGGCCGCTTCCTACCCGTATCGTTCATGAAAGAAGCTGGATGAATTTGTAATTTTTAGAATTTTTTGCATTATTTGATTCCAACTCGGGTCGGATTGAACGGATAGAAATGAAATTTTTTTTTTGTTCTCTATTTTCGCCTTTCCTGACCAGTACATCATGAATGAACCTGATTATTTTACTTTTTAAATTTTTTGCATTTATTTTTGAATTTTCTAACTCGGGTCGGGATCAGAGAGATAGGATGAAATTTTTTTGATTCTCACTATTTTTCGGCCTGTCCTCCCACTGACCTCGTTTCGTCATTGAAATGAAGCCCGGATGATGTTTTGTAATTTTTAGAATTTTTTTGCATATATTTTTTAATTCTGTAACTCGGGTCGGATTCGAACGGATAGGAAATAAATTTTTTTGATTCTCTGTTTTTTGGCCTGTCCTGACCCATTTCGTCTTGAAATGAAGCCTGGATGATGTTTTTTAATTTTTAAAATTTTTTTGCATTTATTTTTGAATTTTCTAACTCGGGTCGGGTTCGAACGATTAGGAAGGAAAAATTTTTTTTTTCTCTATGTTTCGGCCTGTCCTGACCCGTTCGTCTTGAAATGAAGCCTGGATGATGTTTTTTAATTTTTAAAATTTTTTTGCATTTATTTTTTATTTTTCTA
>NW_022156060.1:0-1841 GCF_001633185.2 Quercus lobata
TTTTGTAATTTTTAGAATTTTTTTGCATTTATTTTTTAATTTTCTAACTCGGGTCGGGTTTGAACGGATAGGAATGAAATTTTTTTTATTCTCTATTTTTCGGCCTGTCCTGACCCGTTTAATCTTGAAATGAAGCCCGGATGATGTTTTGTAATTTTTAGAATTTTTTTGCATTTATTTTTGAATTTTCTAACTCGAGTCCTGTTCGAACGGAAAGAATGAATTTTTTTTTATTCTCTATTTTTTGGCCTTTCCTGACCCGTTTCGTCTTAAAATTAAGCCCGGATGATGTTTTGTAATTTTTAGAATTTTTTCGCATTTATTTTTGAATTTTATAACTCGGGTCAAGTTCGAACGGATAGGAATGAAATTTTTTTTGTTCTCTATTTTTCGGCCTGTCCTGACCCGTTTCGTCTTGAAATGAAGCCCGGATGATGTTTTGTAATTTTTAGAATTTTTTTGCATTTTTTTTTGAATTTTCTAACTTCGAGTCGGGTTTCGAAACGGAAGAAATGAAATTTTTTTTTTATTCTCTATTTTTGGCCCTTTCCTGACCGTTTCGTCTTGAAATGAAGCTCCAGATGATGTTTTGCTAAATTTTTTAGAAATTTTTTTGCATTTATTTTTAATTTTTCTACTCGGGTCGGTTGAACGATAGGAATGAAATTTTTTTTATTCTCTATTTTTCGGCTGTCCTGACCCGTTTCATCTTAAATGAAGCCCGATGATGTTTTGTAATTTTTAGAATTTTTTTGCATTTATTTTTGAATTTTCTAACTCGGGTCGGGTTCGAATAGATAGGAATGAAATTTTTTTTATTCACTATATTTTGGCCTTTCCTGACCCGTTTCGTCTTGAAATGAAGCCCGGATGATGTTTTGTAATTTTTAGAATTTTTTTGCATTTTGTTTTTAATTTTCTAACTCGGGCCGGGTTCAAACGGATAGGAATGAAATTTTTTTAGTTCTCTATTTTTCGGCCTGTACTGTCACGTTTCGTCATGAAATGAACCTTCATGTTGTTTTTTAATTTTTAGAATTTTTTTGCATTTATTTTTGAATTTTATAACTCGGGTCGGGTTCGAACGGATAGGAATGAAATTTTTTTTGTTCTCTATTTTTCCGGCCTTCCTCACTCTGTTTCGTCTTTGAAAGAAGCTGGATAAAGGTTTTTTAATATTTTAAAATTTTTTTTACATTTATTTTTTGAATTTCTAACTCGGGTCGGGTTCGAACGGATAGGAATGAAATTTTTTTTGTGCTCTATTTTTCGGCCTGCCCTGACCTGCTTCGTCTTGAAATGAAGCCCGGATGATGTTTTGTAATTTTTATAATTTTTTTGCATTTATTTTTGAATTTTCTAACTCGGGTCGGGTCCGAACGGATAGGAATGAAATTTTTTTTATTCTCTAGTTTCCGGCCTGTCCTGACCCGTTTCGTCTTGAAATGAAGCCCGGATGATGTTTTGTAATTTTTAGAATTTTTTTGCATTTATTTTTGAATTTTCTAACTCGGGTCGGGATTGAACGGATAGGAATGAAATTTTTTTTTATTCTCTATTTTTCGGCCTGTCCTCACCTGTTTCATCTTGAAATGAAGCCCGGATGATGTTTTGTAATTTTTAGAATTTTTTTGCATTTATTTTGGAATTTTCTAACTCGGGTCGGGTTCGAATAGATAGGAATGAAATTTTTTTTATTCTCTATTTTTTGGCTTTTCCTGTCCCGTTTCGTCTTGAAATGAAGCCCGGATGATGTTTTGTAATTTTTAGAATTTTTTTGCATTTTTTTTTGAATTTTCTAACACGCGTCGGGTTCAAACGGATAGGAATGAAATTTTTTT
>NW_022156061.1:0-1840 GCF_001633185.2 Quercus lobata
GGGTCAGGACAGGCCAAAAAATAGAGAATAAAAAAAATTCATTCCTATCCGTTAGAACTCGACCCGAGTTAGAAAGTTCAACAATAAATGCAAAAAAATTCTAAAAATTACAAAACATTATCCGGGTTTCATTTCAAGACGAAGCAGGTCAGGGCAGGCCGAAAAATAGAGAACAAAAAAAATTTCATTCCTATCCGTTCGAACCCGACCCGAGTTATAAAATTCAAAAATAATGCAAAAAAATTTTTAAAATTAAAAAACGTCATCCAGGCTTCATTTCATGATGATACGGGTCAGGACAGGCCAAAAAATAGAGAAAAAAAATTTCATTCCTATCCGTTCGAACCCGAACCGAGATTTAAAAATTCAAAAATAAATGCAAAAAATCTAAAATTACAAAACATAATCGGGCTTCATTCAAGACGAAACGGGTTTCAGGAAAGGACCAAAATAAGAATAAAAAAAAATTCATTCTTTCCGTTCGAACACAGACTTCGAGTTAAGAATTCCAAAATAAATGCAAAAAATTTTAAAAATTAAAAAAACAACATCCAGGCTTCCATTTCAAGACGAAACGGGGTCAGGACAGGTCGAAAAATAGAGAAAAAAAAAATTTCATTCCTATCCGTTCGAACCCGACCCGAGTTAGAAAATTCCAAAAATAAATGCAAAAAAATTCTAAAATTACAAAATATCATCCGGGCTTCATTTCAAGATCAAGACGAAACGGGTCAGGACAGGCAAGAAAAATAGAGAACAAAAAATTCATTCTTTTCCGTTCAGAACCGACTCGAGTAGAAAATTCAAAAAATAAATGCAAAAAAATTTTAAAAAATTAAAAAACAACATCCAGGGCTTATTTCCAAGGGACGAAAAAACGGATCAGTACAGGCCGAAAAATAGAGAACAAAAAAAATTTCATTCCTATTCGTTCGATCCCGACCCGAGTTAGAAAATTCCAAAATAAATGCAAAAAAATTCTAAAAATTACAAAACATCATCCGGGCTTCATTTCAAGACAAAACGGGTCAGGACAGGCTGAAAAATAGCGAACAAAAAAAATTTCATTCTTTCCGTTCGAACTAGACTCGAGTTAGAAAATTCAAAAATAAATGCAAAAAAATTTTAAAAATTAAAAAACAACATCCGGGCTTCATTTCAAGACGAAACGGGTCATGACAGGTCGAAAAATAGAGGATAAAAAAAATTTCATTCCTATCCGTTCGAGCCCGACCCGAGTTCGAAAATTTAAAAATAAATGAAATTTTTTTTAAAAAATTACAAAAACATCATCCAGGCTTCATTTCAAGACGAAACGGGTCAGGACAGGTCGAAAAATAGAGAATAAAAAAAATTTCATTCCTATCCGTTCGAACCCGACCCGAGTTCGAAAATTCAAAAATAAATGGAAAAAAATTCTAAAAATTACAAAACATCATCCGGGCTTCATTTCAAGACGAAACGGGTCAAGACAGGCCGAAAAATAGAGAATAAAAAAAATTTCATTCCTTTCGTCAACCATCGATCCCCGACCTCGATTGGCGCATAGGAACGTCAGTAGGAGCGAAAGGACGAGTTCGAAAATTCAAAAATAAATGGAAAAAAATTCTAAAAATTACAAAACATCATCCGGGCTTCATTTCAAGACGAAACGGGTCAAGACAGGCCGAAAAATAGAGAATAAAAAAAATTTCATTCATATCCGTTCAAACCCGACCCGAGTTAGAAAATTCAAAAATAAATGCAAAAAATTCTAAAAATTACAAAACATCATCCGGGCTTCATTTCAAGACGAAACGGGTCAGGACAGGCCGAAAAATAGAGAACAAAAAAATTTCAT
>NW_022156062.1:0-1837 GCF_001633185.2 Quercus lobata
GTTTTTATAATTTTTTGAATTTTTTTACTTTTTTTTTTCGGGAATTTTCTTGCCCGGGTCGAGTATGAACGGAATTCGGGACTAAAATTTTGTTTTCTCTTTATCGGCATATCTCATCCCGTTTTTGCTAAAAATAATGCCGGGATGGGGTTTTAAAATTTTTTGAATATTTTTACTATTTTTTCGGAATTTTCTTGCCCGGGTCGAGTATGAACGGAATTCGAGACTAAAATTTTGATTTCACTTTTTCGACCTATCTCATCCCGTTTTGGCTAAAAATAATGCCGAGAAGAGGTATTATAATTTTTTGAATTTTTTTACTATTTCTTTCGAAATTTTCTTGCCCGGGTCGAGTATGAACTGAATTCGGAACTAAAATTTTGTTTTCTCTTTTTCGGCATATCTCATCCCGTTTTTGCTAAAAATAATGCCGGGAAGAGGTTTTATAATTTTTTGAATTTTTTTACTATTTTTTTCGGAATTTTCTTGCCGGGGTCGTGTAAATGAAGTGAATTCGGAACTAAAAATTTTGTTTTCTCTTTTTTCGGCATATTCTCATCCCGTTTAGTGACTAAAAATAATGCGGGAAGAAGGTTTTATAATTTTTTGAATTTTTTTACTATTTTTTCGGAATTTTCTTGCCCGGGTCGAGTATGAACGGAATTCGAGACTAAAATGTTGATTTCACTTTTTCGACCTATCTCATCCCGTTTTGGCTAAAAATAATGCCGAGAAGAGGTATTATAATTTTTTGAATTTTTTTACTATTTCTTTCGAAATTTTCTTGCCCGGGTCGAGTATGAACTGAATTCGGAACTAAAATTTTGTTTTCTCTTTTTCGGCATATCTCATCCCGTTTTTACTAAAAATAATGCCGGGAAGAGGTTTTATAATTTTTTGAATTTTTTTACTATTTTTTTCGGAATTTTCTTGCCGGGGTCGTGTATGAACGGAATTCGGGACTAAAATTTTGATTTCACTTTTTCGATCTATCTCTTCCCGTTTTGGCTAAAAATAATGCCGAGAAGAGGTTTTATTATTTTTTGAATTTTTTTAATATTTCTTTCGGAATTTTCTTGCCCGGGTCGAGTATGAACGGAATTCGGAACTAAAATTTTGTTTTCTCTTTTTCGGCATATCTCATCCCGTTTTTGCTAAAAATATTGCCGGGAACAGGTTTTATAATTTTTTGAATTTTTTTACTATTTTTTTCGGAATTTTCTTGCCGGGGTCGTGTATGAACGGAATTCGGGACTAAAATTTTGATTTTACTTTTTCGACCTCTCTCATCCCGTTTTGGCTAAAAATAATGCCGAGAAGAGGTTTTATAATTTTTCGGAATTCTCTATATTAACTGATTTCTTTCTGGACTTAGTGCTTGCCCGCGGTGCGTCTGGTCATCGCAATAGGTAATCGGAACTAAAATTTTGTTTTCTCTTTTTCGGCATATCTCATCCCGTTTTTGCTAAAAATATTGCCGGGAACAGGTTTTATAATTTTTTGAATTTTTTTACTATTTTTTTCGGAATTTTCTTGCCGGGGTCGTGTATGAACGGAATTCGGGACTAAAATTTTGATTTTACTTTTTCGGCCTATCTCATCCCGTTTTGGCTAAAAATAATGCCGAGAAGAGGTTTTATAATTTTTTGAATTTTTTTACTATTCTTTTCGGAATTTTCTTGCCGGGGTCGTGTATGAACGGAATTCGGGACTAAAATTTTGATTTCACTTTTTCGACCTATCTCATCCCGTTTTGGCTAAAAATAATGCCGAGAAGAGGTTTTATAATTTTTTGAATTTTTTTAATATTTCTTTCGGAATTTTCTTGCCCGGGTCG
>NW_022156063.1:0-1834 GCF_001633185.2 Quercus lobata
TGTTTGGGTTGATATTGTGTACGAAATACTTCTCTCTTATGAAATGGGTATGGCGGGTCTTGTTTGATATTGTTCTCATCTGTTCTCATGTTGAACGGTCAAAATGTGATGTTCATTGTTCTGATATTTGCCTATTATTGAGTCTGAAAATCTTTTGTTAAATGGGGTTGGTGTCTATTTTACTTACTCATTTCACTTGCTTAAACTTGTTTTCCGCATAAATCGATCCCACTCTGGATATACTTGAATCCTTATTTGGTGTTTGTATCTCAACCTTAGTTCTCTAAGTAGTGGATTTATGGTTTCTTTTTCATTGTTCCGACATATCTTCTTAAGTTTCCTTGCTCAATATAATCTCTGGTGGAAGTTATTTTATGTTATCTGCTCTAAATGTTCCGCAATGCTTGTACTCTTGCCTTGTCATATCCATGGCTTCTGATTAACTCTTCTCAGCGACAAGTGTACGCCTCTCAATATTGTCAATAATCTATGTCTAGGATATAGCACCTATTCACCAATATTGCGTGCGGCCTATCATTTGTGTCCTTTCCTGGTGTATTGGTGTAGTGGTGAAGTTATCGCCACTATGAGGAATACTGCAACTAAATCCTTCAATTTGTTGTTTGCATATGATATTCTAACAGGTTTTACACTCGTAATTCTTATGTTGAACGATTTCCTGTGTGGCTAGTGCGTGTTTGGTTCTTTGCCTGCCTGAGGAGAATAGTTACTTGGGCAGATTTGTCGGTAAAGTGGGAATCGATCGAATATCCCAAGGCTTAAATGATCAATGTGATATATGCTACCAGACACAAGAACCACCATACATCCCACCAGTTTGACAACAAAAAAGCAGATTCGAATTATACATCTAACAAGAGAACCTATCTCTCAAGACCCCAATGAGGATAGATTCAGACTTCCTCTTAACTCACACGTCTACTCAAACATGTTTGACAAGTCGACCACTATAGTGGAACGAGTGGTAGAGTTTAATACCTTAGGGACCACTTTCATCCCTCGAATCTTTGAGAACCGAGATTGGGCAAACTTGTTCGGGAACTTTGATGACCCAATGGATGAGCTGGTCAAAGAATGCTTCTCCAATGTAATGATCTTGGACCTTGAACTGTTAGTTCGTGGTGGGTCAGCCAGAGAGCAGGAACAGAGTTCAGTTGTTACCCAAGTCCACGAGACCTTTCAAGCGTCACAGGACACTCAGATGTTATTTACTCCTTACGGATGAACGAAATCGGTAAGTTGGAGAAGAATAAATTTTGCAATCTAGGATACGATTGAAGTAGTCAGTGTGCAACTCCCATCAGTACGCAAAGTATTTGCACCGGCTGACCACTGAGGTTGATCATGTTCACCAATCTCTACCCATTGTCCAACACTACATTCATCAATCTTGGGAGAGCTCTATTTCTTTGTGACCTTATTACAGGAGCTCCCATTGACATATGTGCTCACATCTACTATATCTTGAGGAAGACCGCATGTCGATCTGCAGCACGAGGAGTTATTCCATTTTGCAGTCTCATCATGAAGCTCATTCTTCGTGAAGGCATTACTCCTCCTGCAGATGGAAAAATGTTGACTCGTCAACGTCCCATTTCCTTGCTCACTCTTCAAGCTAGCAGAAGTCACTCCTCTAAATCACCAAGGAGTGCTCACATCTCTCCGGTCACTCCGTCTGCCCCTGACTCAGAGACACCAGCACATACCACATCTACATCACGTGCTGTTTCTGAAGCTTCACCAGCTCCTATTCCGCAAGCACCGACTGCTCCTCATACTGATAGAGCTGGCAGTGTACTTGAGCATATTCAGA
>NW_022156064.1:0-1832 GCF_001633185.2 Quercus lobata
AAAATAGAGAATAAAAAAAATTTCATTCCTATCCGTTCGAACCCGACCCGAGTTAGAAAATTCAAAAATAAATGCAAAAAAATTCTAAAAATTACAAAACATCATCCGGGCTTCATTTCAAGACGAAACGGGTCAGGACAGGCCGAAAAA
Source organism: Quercus lobata (assembly GCF_001633185.2). Taxonomy (NCBI): domain Eukaryota; kingdom Viridiplantae; phylum Streptophyta; class Magnoliopsida; order Fagales; family Fagaceae; genus Quercus; species Quercus lobata. The sequence goes on from NW_022156064.1 coordinate 151, forward strand.
TAGAGAACAAAAAAAACTTCATTCCTATTCGTTGAATCCCGACCTGAGTTAGAAAATTCAAAAATAAATGCAAAAAAATTTTAAAAATTAAAAACATCATCCAGGCTTCATTTCATGATGATTAGGGTCAGAAAGGCCGAAAAATAGGGAACAAAAAAAATTTCATTCCTATTCGTTCGAACCCGACCCGAGTTAGAAAATTCAAAAATACATGCAAAAAAATTTTAAAAAGTAAAAAACATCATCCAGGCTTCATTTCATGATGATACTGGTCAGGAAAGGCCGAAAAATAGAGAACAAAAAAAATTTCATTCCTATCCGTTCAATCCCGACCCGAGTTTGAAAATTCGAAAATAAATGCAAAAAAATTCTAAAAATTACAAAACATCATCGAGGCTTCATTTCATGACGATGCGGGTCAGGAAAGGCCGAAATGAGAAAAAATTTCATTCCTATCGTTCAAATCTCGACCCGAGTTAGAAATTCAAAAATAAATGCAAAAAAGTTTTAAAAAATTAAAAAACATCATCCAGCTTCATTTTCATGATGATAAACGGGTCAGAAGACTGAAAAATAGAGAATACAAAAAATTTAATCCTACCGTTCAATCCGACCCGAGTTAGAAAATTCAAAAAATAAATGCAAAATTCAAAATACAAAAATCATCCAGGCTGCATTTCATGACGAAACGGGTCAGGACCGGCCGAAAATAGAGGAAATAAAAGATTAACATTCCTATCCGTTCGACCGACCGAGTTAGAAAATTCAAATAAATGCAAAAAATTCTAAAAATTACAACACACATCATCCGGGTTCAAATTTCAAGACAAAACAGTTAGGACAGGCCGAAAATAGAAAACAAAAAAATTTCATTCCTATCCGTTGGAACCCGACCCGAGTTATAAATTCAAAAGTAAATGCAAAAAAATTTTAAAAATTAAAAAACATCATTTAGGCTTCATTTCAGATATACGGGTCCAGGACAAGCCGAAAAAATAGAGAATAAAAAAAATTCATTCCAATCCGTTCGAACCGACCCGAGTTTGAAAATACGAAAATAAATGCAAAAAAATTCTAAAAATTACAAAACATCATCCATGCTTCATTTCATGACGATACGGGTCAGGAAAGGCCGAAAAATAGAGAATAAAAAAAATTTCATTCCTATCCGTTCGAACCCGACCCGAGTTAGAAAATCCAAAAATAAATGCAAAAAAATTCTAAAAATTACAAAACATCATCCGGGCTTCATTTCAGGACGAAACGGGTCAGAACAGGCCGAAAAATAAAGAACAAAAAAAATTTCATTCCTATCCGTTGGAACCCGACCCGAGTTATAAAATTCAAAAGTAAATGCAAAAAAATTTTAAAAATTAAAAAACATCAATTAGGCTTCATTTCATGATGATACGGGTCAGGACAGGCCGAAAAATAGAGAATAAAAAAAAATTCATTCCTATCCGTTCGAACCCGACCCGAGTTAGAAAATTCAAAAATAAATGCAACAAAATTCTAAAAATTATAAAACGTCATCCGGGCTTCATTTCAAGACGAAACAGGTCAGAACAGGCCGAAAAATAAAGAACAAAAAAATTTTCATTCCTATCCGTTCGAATTCGACCCGAGTTAGAAAATTCAAAAATAAATGCAAAAAAATTCTAAAAATTACAAAACGTCATTCG
>NW_022156065.1:0-1832 GCF_001633185.2 Quercus lobata
AATTTTTAAATTTTTTTTGCGTTTATTTTTGAATTTTCTAACTCGTGTCGGGTTCGAACGGATAGGAAGGAAATTATTTTTGTTCCCGATTTTTCGGCCTGTGCTGACCCGTTTCGTCTTGAAATGAAGCCTGACTGATGTTTTTTAATTTTCAAAATTTTTTTTGCATTTATTTTTTGAATTTTCTTGCTCGGGTCGGGTTCGAACAGGTAGGAAGGAAACTATTTTTGTTCTCAATTTTTCGGCCTGTCCTGACTCGTTTCGTCTTGAAATGAAGCCTGGATGATGTTTTTCAATTTTTAAAATTTTTTTGCATTTGTTTTAGAATTTTCTAACTCGGGATGGGTTCGAACGGGCAGGAAGGAAATTATTTTTGTTCTCTATCTTTCGGCCTATCCTGGCCCGTATGGTCTTGAAATGAACCCTGGATGATGTTTTTTAATTTTTAGAATTTTTTTGCATTTATTTTTTGAATTTTCTAGCTCGGGTCGGGTTCGAACGGGTAGGAAGGAAATTATTTTTTGTTCTCGAATTTCGGTCCTGTCCCTGCTCCGTTTCATCTTGAAATGAAAGCCTGGGATGATGTTTTTGAATTTTTAAAATTTTTTTTACATTTATTTTCTGAATTTTCTACTCGGCCCGGTACGTACGGGTAGGCAAGGAAATTATTTTTGTTCTCAATTTTTCGGCTGTCCTGACCGTTCATTCTTAAATTGAAGCCTGGATTTGATGTTTTTGAATTTTTTAAAATTTTTTGGCATTTATTTTCCGAACTTTCTAACCGGGCCGGGTTCGACCGGGTAAGGAAGGAAATTATTTTTGTTCTCATTTTGTCGGCTATCCTGGCTGTATGGTCTTGAAATGAACTCTGGAACGATATTTTTTATTTATAATTTTTTACATTTATTTTTCGAATTTCTATCTCGGTCCCGGGTTTCGAACGGGTAGGAAGTAAATTATTTTTGTTCTCATTTTCGGTCTGTCCCTGACCCGTTGTCTTGAAATGAGAGCCTGGATGATGTTTTTTTATTTTGAGAATTTTTTTTGCATTTATTTTTTGAATTTTCTAGCTCGGGTCGGGTTCGAACGGAGAGGAAGGAATTTATTTGTTCTCATTTTTCGGCCTGTCCTACCCGTTCGTCTTGAAATGAAGCCTGGATGATGTTTTATTATTTAAAATTTTATTTGCATTTAATTTTAGAATTTCCGACTCGGGCCGTGTTTCGAACGGGTAGGAAGGAAATTATTTTTGTTCTCTATTTTTCGGCCTATCCTGGCCCGTATGGTCTTGAAATGAACCCTGGATGAGGTGTTTTAATTTTTAGAATTTTTTTGCATTTATTTTCGAATTTTCTAACTCGGCCCGCGTTCGAACGGGTACGAAGGAAATTATTTTTGTTCTCAATTTTTCGGTATGTCCTAACCCGTTTCGTCTTGAAATGAAGCCTGGATGATGTTTTTTAATTTTTAAAATTTTTTTACATTTATTTTCGAATTTTCTAACTGGGGCCGGGTACGAACGGGTAGGAAGGAAATTATTTTTGTTTTCAATTTTTCGGTCTGTCCTGACCCGTTTCATCTTGAAATGAAGCCTGGATGATGTTTTTGAATTTTTAAAATTTTTTTGCATTTATTTTCGAACTTTCTAACTCGGGCCGGGTTCGACCGGGTAGGAAGGAAATTATTTTTGTTCTCAATTTTTCGGCCTATCCTGGCCTGTATGGTCTTGAAATGAACCCTGGACGATATTTTTTAATTTTTAGAATTTATTTACATTTATTTTCGAATTTTCTAACTCGGCCCGGGTTCGAACTGGTAGGAAGGAAATTATT
>NW_022156066.1:0-1832 GCF_001633185.2 Quercus lobata
ATGTTTTTTTATTTTTAAAAATTTTTTTGCATATATTTTTGAATTTTGTAACTCGGGTCGGGTTCGAACGGATAGGAATGAAATTTTTTTGCTTCTCTATTTTTCGGCCTATCCTGACCCGTTTCATCTTGAAATGAAGCCTGGATGATGTTTTTTAATTTTTAAAAATTTTTTTGCTATTATTTTTGAATTTTGTAACTCGGGTCGGGTTCGGACGGATAGGAATGAAATTTTATTTCTTCTCTTCCCTATTTTTTTGGACTGTCTTGACCCTTTTTCCATCTTGAAAGAAGCCCTGGATGAGTTTTTTAATTTTTAAAATTTTTTTGCATTTATTTTGAAATTTTCTAACTCGGAAGTCGGGTCGTACGGTTAGGAATGAATTAATGTTCTTCTCTATTTTCAGCCTGTCCTGACCCGAGTTCGTATTGAAATTACAGCCTGGATAATGATTTATTATTTTTAAAAATTTCATGCCATCTTATTTTTTAGAATTTTTAAACATCGGAGTCGGTTGTTTCGAACGGATAGGAATGAAATTTTTTCTTCTCCTTTTTTCGGCCTATCCTGACCCGTTCCGTAATTGAAATCAGCCTGGAATGATGTTTTTTTAATTTTAAATTTGTTTTTTGCGGATTTATTATTGATTTTCTAACCGGGTCGGGTATCGAAATCTTGGATTAAGGAATGAAATTATTTCTTCCTATTTTGCAAGCCTGTATCTGACCCGTTTCGTCTTTAAATGAAGCCTGGATGATGTTTTTTAATTTTTAAAAATTTTATGCATTTATTTTTGAATTTTTTAACTCGGGTCGGTTTCGAACGGATAGGAATGAAGTTTTTTTCTTCTCTATTTTTCGGCCTATCCTGACCCTTTTCATCTTGAAAGGAAGCCTGGATGATGTTTTTTAATTTTTAAAATTTTTATGCATTCATTTTTGAATTTTCGTACTCGGGTCGGGTTCGAACGGATAGGAAGGAAATTTTTTTTGTTCCCTATTTTTCAGCCTGCCCTGACCCGTTTCGTATTGAAATGAAGCCTGGATGATGTTTTATAATTTTTAAAATTTTTTGCATTCTTTTTGAAATTTTCTAAACTGGTCGAGTTCGCAACGATAGGAATGAAAATATTTTTTTTGTACTCTATTTTCGGCCTGTTCTCTGAACCGTTTCGTCTTGTGAACCCTGGTGTGTTTTTTCTTTTTAATTTTATTTGCATTTACTTTTGGAATTTTTCTACCCTCGGAGTAGAGGTTCGAACGGTTAGGGAATGAGTTATTTTGTTCTCCTATTTTGCAGCCTGTCCTGACCCGTTTCGTCTTGAAACTGAAGCCTGGATGATTTTTTTAATTTTTATTTTTTTGCTTTATTTTTGTTTTTCTGGGTCGGGTTCGAACGGATAGAAATGAATTTTTTTCGATCCTGATTTTCGGTCTAATTCCCCGTTTCTTTGTGAGCCTGGTTGATGTTTTATTTTTTTTTATGCTTTTATTTTGGATTTTTTACTCGGGTCGGGTTCGAACGGATAGGAAGGAAATTATTTTTTTTCTCTATTTTTCGGCCTGTCTTGGCCCGTTTCGTCTTGAAATGAAGCCTGGATGATGTTTTTTAATTTTTAAAATTCTTTTGCATTTATATTTAAATTTTCTAACTCGGGTCGGGTTCGAACGGATAGGAAGGAAATTTTTTTTGTTCTCTATTTTTCGGCCTGCCCTGACCCGTTTCGTCTTGTAAAGAAGCCTGGATGATGTTTTTTAATTTTTAAAATTTTTTCGCATTTATTTTTGAATTTTCTAACTCGGGATGGGTTCGAACGGATAGAATGAAATTTT
>NW_022156067.1:0-1830 GCF_001633185.2 Quercus lobata
GTCGGGTTCGAACGGAAAGGACAGATTTTTTTTTTTCTTCTCTATTTTTGGGCCCTAATTCTACCACCCGGTCTCCTCTTGAAATCAAGCCTAGATGAATGTTTTTTAATTAAAAAATTTTTTGCCATTATTTTGAATTTTGGTGGATCGGGCTCGGGTTCGATACGGATAGGAATGATTTTTTTTTTCTTCTCTATTTGGCTTGTCCTACACCGTTTCATCAGGAATGAAGCTTGGGATGATGTTTTAATTTTTAAAATTTTTTTACCTCATTTTTGAAATTTGTAACTCTGAGACGGGTTCGAAACGGATTAGGAATGAACATTTTTTTTGTTCTCATGATTTTTCGGGCCCTGTCCTGCCACGTACAATCTTGAAATGAAAGCCTGATGATGTTTTTCAAATTTTTAAATTTTTTTGCAATTTATTTTTTTAAATTTTGTAACTGCGGGTCGGGGTTCGAACGGATAGGGAATATTTTTTCTCCCTATTTTCTGCTGGTCCTGACCCGTTTCGTCTTGAAATGAAGCCTGTATGATGTTTTTTAATTTTTAAAATTTTTTTACCTTCATTTTTGAATTTTGTAACTCAAGACGGGTTCAAACGGATAGGAATGAAATTTTTTTTGTTCTCTATTTTTTAGCCTGTCCTGACCCGTTTCATCTTGAAATGAAGCCTGGATGATTTTTTTAATTTTTAAAATTTTTTTGCTTTTATTTTTGAATTTTGTAACTCGGGTCGGGTTCGAACGGATAGGAATGAAAATTTTTTTCTTCTCTATTTTTCAGCCTATTCTTATCCGTTTCATCTTGAAATGGAGCCTGGATGATATTTTTTAATTTTTAAAATTTTTTGCATTTATTTTTGAATTTTTTAACTCGGGCCGGGTTCGAACGGATGGGAATGAAATTTTTTTTGTTCTCTATTTTTCGGCCAGTCCTGACCCATTACATCTTGAAATGAAGCCTGGATGATGTTTTTCAATTTTTAAAATTTTTTTGCATTTATTTTTTAATTTTGTAACTCGGGTCGGGTTCGAACGGATAGGAATGAAAATTTTTTTCTTCTCTATTTTTTGGCTTGTCCTGACCCGTTTCGTCGTGAAATGAAGCCTGGATGATGTTTTTTAATTTTTAAAATTTTTCTGCCTAAATATTTGAATTTTGTAACTCGGGACGGGTTCAAACGGATGGGAATGAAATTTTTTTTGTTCTCTATTCTTCGGCCTGCCCTGACCCGTTTCGTCTTGAAATGAAGCCTGGATGATGTTTTTTAATTTTTAAAATTTTCTTACCTTCATTTTTGAATTTTGTAACTCGAGTCGGGTTCGAACGGATAGGAATGAAAATTTTTTTTCTTCTCTATTTTTTGGCTTGTCCTGACCCGTTTCGTCATGAAATGAAGCCTGGATGATGTTTTTTAATTTTTAAAATTTTTCTGCCTAAATATTTGAATTTTGTAACTCGGGACGGGTTCAAACGGATAGGAATGAAATTTTTTTTGTTCTCTATTCTTCGGCCTGCCCTAACCCGTTTCGTCTTGAAATGAAGCCTGGATGATGTTTTTTAATTTTTAAAATTTTCTTACCTTCATTTTTGAATTTTGTAACTCGAGACGGGTTCAAACGGATAGGAATGAATTATTTTTGTTCTCTATTTTTCAGCCTGTCCTGACCCGTTTCATCTTGAAATGAAGCCCGGATGATGTTTTTTAATTTTTAAAATGTTTTTGCATTTATTTTTGAATTTTTTAACTCGGGTCGGGTTCGAACGGATAGGAATGAAATTTTTTTTCTTCTCTATTTTTCGGCCTATTCTTACCCGTTTCATC
>NW_022156068.1:0-1829 GCF_001633185.2 Quercus lobata
AACTATGGCACGTAAACCTCAAAATCCATCCGAAGAGGACTCCTAGTTCACAAATGGGTTAGTACCTTGAATGCATAGATTCCACAATCTGCCCTCAAGTCCCTAGTGTCAAAGGGGTTAATCCGGTACGACGCAATTCATTACCCAAAAACACAATCAAAGTCCCTCGCTACTTAGCTACCCTTTCAGACGAATTATTTAGAGATTATCGTTCTCGGACATTGGTCTAGCATGCGTCGCGTAGTACTCAGCGCTTATCCCGGTTAGTCCCAAGAATTTAATTTATTGAGAGTTATCATTGTTATACTTGATAATATTTGTGAGTTTGAATTAGTAAGAACCTGTATTAAAGCATTTTTTCTGCTCGGAATATCCTTAAGAGCAAGCTTGCATTTAATATTCATGCATACAGTAGTTGTTACGGAGAAGAAAGATATGTATAGAGAAATGGACTCATGTTCTATTAAGACAAAGGAACAGTACAGTGTACAATGAAAGGCTGAAACAAGCTTACACTAAAGCTGACTACATAAGTAAAGGGAAATACAGGTGAGTGGAGAGAAAGCCGTGGGGACAGCTCAGACGAGAGGTTGGCTACTGCGCCAAGTCGTTGTCTAAGGAAACTATTCCTCGACACTTCTGCATGCCCATAACTCAGGCAGCCAAAGAACCTGACCTCAGGCTAACACCATCTACAGAAAAGGCGTAGGGAGCCGGAAGTTGGGAAGCCCCCGCAGGAATTTGCCTGCTACAAGGCAGACAGTGCTGATGGTGGAAATTCCTTCTCTGGACATACCGAAAAACTGGCATGACCAGAACCTGCTTCGGATTTTGACTAAAAGAGGGAAAAAGACGCTCTCCCCTATGACGAAATGGAATGCTCCCTTGAACTTGCACCTCCTTGGCCCGTACCTCCCTACTCTGAGTCTCGGAGGGACATGACGCCTTTGTGGCGGAGGGAGCTCCTTTTTCCCAAGCCCTGCCTCAAGCATGATGAACTATGTGGGAGGAGAATTCTGAAGTGCATTTGTCCTCAGTGTGGATATGAGACTTTCTCCTCCTATTATAGCTGTACAAGACACAGTAGGTTGGTGGCATGATACGCTTCGTATTTCTCGCGCGTCCCAAGGACGCTAAAAGACAAAAACGAATCTCGGGCTAACAAAAAAGACTTCAACAAAGAAATCGCTGTCAGCACTCTCGTAGAAGTTAAAGGAGTCTCGAGAAGGTTGACACCTCGATACACTGGGGTAAGGTTTCCGCAAAGGTACAGCGTACCCAAACCAGTCATGGAAACACCTATCTTAATTGTGTTGGGTCTTCCGGTCGTATAAATTCGCGGCCCAGGCCCTTCGGCATATGGGCCCCAGGGACAGAACCAAGGCTTGTATGGTGCCTCGACTCAAAGCCTATGGGGAAGCCCAGCACGAAAATTATAAAAAATTACAAGTTTTTTGGGCGACAGAATCCAAGGCCTTGATATGGTCCTCGGCTCAAGCCTATGGGGAAGCCAAGCAACGAAAAATTAAATAAATTATTAAACTAAGTTTTTGGCAGAACGAAGGCCTTGTATGGTCCTCGGACATCCAGCACCTATTCTGAGGGATAGCTTCAAGAGCTACGAAAAATTATAAAAATTACAAGTTATGGGACAGAACCAAGGCCTTGTATGGTCCTCGGACTCAAGCCTATGGGAAAACCAAATACCTGGATAAGAAAAGGTTTGAATCCCATAAGAAAGGTTACTTGGTAAAAATGCCAGGTCGCTTCATCCACGGCTTAAACGCCATAAAATGTTAAGGCCAATAAAGGTGTAAGGAAGGGAGTGG
>NW_022156069.1:0-1829 GCF_001633185.2 Quercus lobata
GACCATGCAAGGCCTTGGTTCTGTCCAAAACTTATGATCTTTTTTTGTACTTGGTTTCCCCATAGGCTTGAGTCTGAGGACCATGCAAGGCCTTGGTTCTGTCCAAAACTTACGATCTTTTTATGTACTTGGTTTCCCCATAGGCTTGAGTCCGAGGACCATGCAAGGCCTTGGTTCTGTCCAAAACTTATGATCTTTTTTTTGTACTTGGTTTCCCCATAGGCTTGAGTCCGAGGACCATGCAAGGCCTTGGTTCTGTCCAAAACTTATGATCTTTTTTTGTACTTGGTTTCCCCATAGGCTTGAGTCCGAGGACTATGCAAGGCCTTGGTTCTGTCCAAAACTTACGATCTTTTTATGTACTTAGTTTCCCCATAGGCTTGTGTCCGAGGACCATGCAAGGCCTTGGTTCTGTCCAAAACTTATGATCTTTTTTTGTACTTGGTTTCCCCATAGGCTTGAGTCCGAGGACCATGCAAGGCCTTGGTTCTGTCCAAAACTTATGATCTTTTTTTGTACGTGGTTTCCCCATAGGCTTGAGTCCAAGGACCATGCAAGGCCTTGGTTCTGTCCAAAACTTACGATCTTTTTATGTACTTGGTTTCTCCATAGGCTTGAGTCCGAGGACCATGCAAGGCCTTGGTTCTGTCCAAAACTTATGATCTTTTTTTGTACTTGGTTTCCCCATAGGCTTGAGTCCGAGGACCATTTACAAGGCCTTGGTTCTGTCCAAAACTTATGATTTTTTTGTACTTGGTTTCCCCCAAAGGCTTGAGTCTTGAAGGACATCAAAGTTGGTTCTGTCAAACTTACTTATCTTTTTATGTACTTGGTTCACATGCTGAGTGAGGACCATGCAAGGCCTTGGTTCTGTCCAAAACTTATGATCTTTTGATGTACTTGGTTTCCCCATAGGCTTGAGTCCGAGGACCATGCAATGCCTTGGTTCTGTCCAAAACTTATGATCTTTTTTTGTACTTGGTTTCCCCATAGGCTTGAGTCCGAGGACCATGCAAGGCCTTGGTTCTGTCCAAAACTTATGATCTTTTGATGTACTTGGTTTCCCCATAGGCTTGAGTCCAAGGACCATGCAAGGTCTTGGTTCTGTCCAAAACTTATGATCTTTTTTTGTACTTGGTTTCCCCATAGGATTGAGTCCGAGGACCATGCAAGGCCTTGTTTCTGTCCAAAACTTATGATCTTTTGATGTACTTGGTTTCCCCATAGGCTTGAGTCCGAGGACCATGCAAGGCCTTGGTTCTGTCCAAAACTTATGATCTTTTTTTGTACTTGGTTTCCCCATGAAGGCTTGAAGCCGAGGACCATGCAAGCCTTGGTTTCTGCTCAAAAAACTTAGATCTTTTAATGTACTTGGTTTCCCATAGGCCTTGAGTCCGAGGACTCAATGAAGGCCTTGGTTCTGTCCAAAACTTATGATCTTTTGTTTTGTACTGCGTGTTTCCCCATAGGCTTGAGTCCGAGGACCATGCAAGGCCTTGGTCTGCCAAACTTTACGAGCTTTTGAATGTACTTGGTTTCCATAGGCCCTGAGTCCGAAAACCATGCAAGGCTTGTTCTGTCCAACAACTTATGATCTTTTTTTGTAACTTGGTTTCCCCATAGGCTTCAGTCCGAGGACCATGCAAGGCCTTGGTTCTGTCCAAAACTTATGATCTTTCTATGTACTTGCTTTCCCCATAGGCTTGAGTCCGTGGACCATGCAAGGGCTTGGTTCTGTCCAAAACTTATGATCTTTTTTTGTACTTGGTTTCCCCATAGGCTTGAGTCCGAGGACCATGCAAGGCCTTTGTTCTGTCCAAAACTTATGA
>NW_022156070.1:0-1824 GCF_001633185.2 Quercus lobata
GAGTCCGAGGACCATACAAGGCCTTGGTTCTGTCCAAAACTTGTGAGATTTCTTTTTTGTACTTGGTTTCCCCATAGGCTTGAGTCCGAGGACCATACAAGGCCTTGGTTCTGTCCAAAACTTGTGCGATTTCTTTTTTGTACTTGGTTTCCCCATAGGCTTGAGTCCGAGGACCATACAAGGCCTTGGTTCTGTCCAAAACTTGTGAGATTTCTTTTTTGTACTTGGTTTGTGAGATTTCTTTTTTGTACTTGGTTTCCCCATAAGCTTGAGTCCGAGGACCATACAAGGCCTTGGTTCTGTCCCAAAACTTGTAAGATTTCTTTTTTGTACTTGGTTTCCCCATAGGCTTGAGTCCGAGGACCATACAAGGCCTTGGTTCTGTCCAAAACTTGTGAGATTTCTTTTTTGTACTTGGTTTCCCCATAGGCTTGAGTCCGAGGACCATACAAGGCCTTGGTTCTGTCCAAAACTTGTGAGATTTCTTTTTTGTACTTGGTTTCCCCATAGGCTTGAGTTCGAGGACCTAAAAGGCCTTGGTTATGTCTCAAACTTGTGAGATTTCTTTTGTAATTGGTTTTCCCCATAGCCTTGAGTCCGAGGACCATACAAGGCCTTGGTTCTGTCCAAAACTGTAAGATTTCTTTTTTGTATTGGTTTCCCCATAGGCTTGAGTCCGAGGACCATGCAAGGCCTTAGTTCTGTCCAAAATTTTTAAGATTTCTTTTTTGTACTTGGTTTCCCCATAGGCTTGAGTCCGAGGACCATGCAAGGCCTTGGTTCTGTCCAAAACTTTTAAGATTTCTTTTTTGTACTTGGTTTCCCCATAGGCTTGAGTCCGTGGACCATGCAAGGCCTTGGTTCTGTCCAAAACTTGGTTTATTTTTCGATCATAAGCCCCTATACCAAGGCTGGGAGAGTTGGCTTGAGGCTGGAAGCCCCTAGAGATGCCCGCGCCCTTGGCACTGCAAGGCGTAGCCCCTAGCAGAAGTTTATGTCGGAGCAACAGCTGTGTGTTGCCGGAGACGTAGGAAACCTCACGAACCTCTGCTTGCTAGAGAATTGACTCCACCGCCACCCGCGCCAACGCGCAAGCCTTCCCACAGACGGCGCCAATTGTAGGGACACAATTTTTACGACCCAAGGATTATGTTGGGCTTGTGTGTAAAGGGCCCGAACAATATGATTTGTAGAGAGTGGGTTTGGAAAGGCTAGACCTTGGTCGTGGGGTAACGGTTTAGTCAGGATTTTCATGGAAGCCCATTCGAGGGGGGATTTGGCCTGTATGTCTAAGCCTTACGCGGACGTAGTGTGAAGATCTATCTCCTCGGAATTAGTCCGAGGAGCGTCTCGTCCTCGCCGTCGTCCATTTTTATGAGCGCATCTTCCCCTTTTCCTCTGTTTTTTTTTGTTGTTTTTTGTTCGGGGGCAAATAAATAAATAAAATAAAAAAAAATAATAAAAATAAAAAAGGTAATAACCCCCTTCCCTTTGCCCCTTTTTCTCAAAAATGCCCCAATAAAAGCCCCGTTCCCTTTTAAATACGTAATTTCCTTCCATTCCTCACCTACGTGTCCGTTTCCTCCTTGTTTGGGGTGGTATACTCGTCTTATCAATCCTCACATTCAGAGTGGTTGGGAAAAGCTCGACAGCATGGTATGAGTATGGGTTTGTCAGGTGATGGGCTCCACATTAAGGCGTTGGCAGCCTTCTCCCTTGTGCTGCTCTTGTACTGAATTTGTCCTTTTCTTCAAGCTTTTTGTGAGATGTTGGGCGTAAAGTCGTCCTCGGCCACATCCTTGGACCTTCAAGGAGCTTTCATTG
>NW_022156071.1:0-1823 GCF_001633185.2 Quercus lobata
TCCAAAACTTTTGAGTTTTTCTTCTGTACTTGGTTTCCCCATAGGCTTGAGTCCGAGGACCATGCAAGGCCTTGGTTCTGGTCAAAACTTGTAGTTTTTTCTTTTCTGTACTTGGTTTCCTCATAGGCTTGAGTCCGAGGACCATGCAAGGCCTTGGTTCTGTCCAAAACTTGTAGTTTTTTCTTTTCTGTCCTTGATTTCCCCATAGGCTTGAGCCCGAGGACCATGCAAGGCCTTGGTTCTGTCCAAAACTTGTAGTTTTTCTTCTGTACTTGGTTTCCCCATGGGCTTTGGAGGTCCGAGGAACCATGCAAGGTCTTGGGTTCTAATCCAAACTTGTATTTTTTCTTTTCTGTTACTTTGGTTTCCCATCAGCCTCGAGTCCGAGAGACACATGCAAGGCCTTTGTTCTGTCCAAAACTTGGAAGATTTTTTTTTACGTACTTGGTTTCCCCATAGGCTTGAGTCCGTGGACCATGCAAGACCTTGGTTCTGTCCAAAACTTAGGATCTTTTTATGTACATGGTTTCCCCATAGGCTTGATTCCGAGGACCATGCAAGGCCTTGGTTCTGTCCAAAACTTATGAGATATTTTTATGTACTTGGTTTCCCCATAGGCTTGAGTCCGAGGACCATGGAAGGCCTTGGTTCTGTCCAAAACTTACGATCTTTTTATGTATTTGGTTTCCCCATAGGCTTGAGTCCGAGGACCATGCAAGGCCTTGGTTCTGTCCAAAATTTATGAGATATTTTTACGTACTTGGTTTCCCCATAGGCTTGAGTCCGTGGACCATGGAAGGCCTTGGTTCTGTCCAAAACTTAGGATCTTTTTATGTACTTGGTTTCCCCATAGGCTTGAGTGCGAGGACGGCATAGGCAAAGGCCTTGGTTCTGTCCAAAACTTATGAGATAATTTTCCGTATTGGTTCCGCCATAGGCTTGAGTCGGGCGTGACGCATGGAAGGCCTTGGTTCTGTCCAAAACTTTATGATCTTTTTATGTGCTCACATACACATGGTTTCGCCCATAGGCTTGAGTCTGAGGACCAATTGCAAGATATAAGATATATATAGTCCAAAACTTACGATCTCTTTTATTGTACTTAGTTTCGCGCCATAGGCTTGAGGTCCGAGGACAGAACACATGGGCAAGGCCTATGGTTGCATCGTTCAAAACTTATGATCTTTTTTATTGTTACTAAAACTTGGTATACCGCCATAGGCTTAGAGTCGAGGACGGGCATGGCAAGGCACTTGGTTTCTGTCCAAAGCTTACGATTTTATGTATTATAGATATAGAAAGGCTTGATCGCGGGACCATCGGCAATGGGGGGGGGGGTCTTCCCCTCTCCTCCCCCAACCACCTCCCAACACCACCGGATCCCACCCACCCCCCACTTGTCCAACTTAGGCCGTCGCTTTTTATGTACTTCCTGGTTTCCCGCGGCATAGGCTTGAGTCGGGCACATGGCAACGGCCTTGGCTTGTCCGAACTCGGATTTCCTGCCAAACTTAACGATATTTTACATGTAGCCCTGGTCCCTTCCCGCCTAAACTTGATCCGAGGACCATGCAAGGCCTTGGTTCTGTCCAAAACTTACGATCTTTTTATGTACTTGGTTTCCCCATAGGCTTGAGTCCAAGGACCATGCAAGGCCTTGGTTCTGTCCAAAACTTACGATCTTTTATGTACTTGGTTTCCCCATAGGCTTGAGTCCGAGGACCATGCAAGGCCTTGGTTCTGTCCAAAACTTACGATCTTTTATGTACTTGGTTTCCCCATAGGCTTGAGTCCGAGGACCATGCAAGGCCTTGGTTCTGTCC
>NW_022156072.1:0-1823 GCF_001633185.2 Quercus lobata
AGAACCAAGGCATCGCAAATATCCAGGACTAGCTATGGGAAAATCAACTATCCTGCTGTGGAAAACTGAGGTTTGGACAGAACAAGGCATCGGCGTATGTCCTCGACTCAACTATGGAAACCAATCTGGTGTGGACTAGGTTTTGGACAGCAAGGCATTGCATATCCCTGCACTCAGCCTATGGGAAAACCTAACTACCTGGATGTGGAACTAGGTTTTGGACAGAACAAGGATGCTGGTCTTCGACTCAGCTACGGGGAAACCACTACCTGGATGTGGAAAACTAGTTTTTGGAAGAACCAAGGTCATTGCATGGTCCTCGCTAAGCTATGGGAAAACCAACGTACATGGATGTGGAGAACTATGGTTTTGGCAGGAACATAGGCATTGCTAGTACGGACAGCTATGGGAAAGACCAACTACTGGATGTGGAAGACTAGGTTTGGATCGAACAGGCATCGCATAGTCGGACTCAAGCCTAGATGGGAAAACCGACTACCTGGATGTGGAAACTAGGTTGGGACTGGAAGCCGAAAGGCATAGCATAGTCCCGGGACTCAAGCCTTAGTGGTAAAACCAACTACTGGAAGTGGAAAAACTGAGGTTTTTGGACAGAACCAAGGCATTGCATAGTCCACGGACTCAAGCCTATGGGAAAACCAACTACCTGGATGTGGAAAACTAGATTTTGGACAGAACCAAGGCATCGCATAGTCCTCGGACTCAAGCCTATGGGAAAACCAACTACCTGGATGTGGAAAACTAGGTTTTGGACAGAACCAAGGCATTGCATAATCCTCGGACTCAAGCCTATGGGAAAACCAACTACCTGGATGTGGAAAACTAGGTTTTGGACAGAACCAAGGCATTGAATAGTCCTCGGACTCAAGCCTATGGGAAAACCAACTACCTGGATGTGGAAAACTGGGTTTTGGACAGAACCAAGGCATTGCATGGTCCTCGGACTCTAGCCTATGGGAAAACCAACTACCTGGATGTGGAAAACTAGGTTTTGGACAGAACCAAGGCATTGCATCGTCCTCGGACTCAAGCCTATGGGAAAACCAACTACCTGGATGTGGAAAACTAGGTTTTGGACGACCAGGCTTGAATGTCTCGGGCACTCAAGCCTATGGGCTCACTACCTGGAGTGGAAAACTGGGTTTGACGAACCAAGGCATTGCATTGTCTGGACTCTAGCTATGGAAAAACAACTCCTGGATGTGGAAACTAGGTTTTGGCAGACCAGGATTGCATGGTCCTCGCTCAAGCTATGGGAAAACCAACTACGCTGGATGTGGAAATTAGGTTTTTGGGACGACTAGGCTTGCCATGTCCCGGACTCGGGCCTATGGGAAACCAACTACCTGGATGTGGAAAACTAGGTTTTGGGACAGAAGGCATTGCATGGTCCTCGGACTCAGCCTTATGGGAAAACACACTACTGATGTGGAAAACTAGGTTTTGGACAGAACCAAGGCATTGCATAGTCCTTGGACTCAAGCCTATGGGAAAACCAACTACCTGGATGTGGAAAACTGGGTTTTGGACAGAACCAAGGCATGGCATAGTCCTCGGACTCAAGCCTATGGGAAAACCAACTACCTGGATGTGGAAAACTAGGTTTTGGACAGAACCAAGGCATCGCATAGTCCACGGACTCAAGCCTATGGGAAAACCAACTACCTGGATGTGGAAAACTAGGTTTTGGACAGAACCAAGGCATCGCATAGTCCTCGGACTCAAGCCTATGGGAAAACCAACTACCTGGATGTGGAAAACTAGGGTTTGGACAGAACCAAGGCATTGCATAGTCCTCGGAC
>NW_022156073.1:0-1820 GCF_001633185.2 Quercus lobata
CTGGATGAGGAAAACTAGGTTTTGGACAGAACCAAGGCATTGCATAGTCCTCGGACTCAAGCCTGTGGGAAAACCAACTACCTGGATGAGGAAAACTAGGTTTTGGACAGAATCAAGGCATTGCATAGTCCTCGGACTCAAGCTTATGGGGAAACCAACTACCTGGATGAGGAAAACTAGGTTTTGGACAGAACCAAGGCATTGCATAGTCCTCGGACTCAAGCCTGCGGGAAAACCAACTACCTGGATGAGGGAAACTAGGTTTTGGACAGAATCAAGGCATTGCATAGTCCTCGGACTCAAGCTTATGCGGAAACCAACTACCTCGATGAGGAAAACTAGGTTTTGGACAGAACCAAGGCATTGCATAGTCCTCGGACTCAAGCCTATGGGGAACCAACTAACTGGATGAGGAAATAGGTTTTGGACAGAACCAAGGCATTGCAAGTCCTCGAACTCAAAAGCCTGTGGGAAAACCAACTACCTGGATAAGGAAAAATAGGTTTTGGACAGAACCAAGGCATTGCATAGTCCTCGGACTCAAGCCTATGGGAAAACCAACTACCTGGATGAGGAAAACTAGGTTTTGGACAGAACCAAGGCATTGCATAGTTCTCGGACTCAAGCCTATGGAAAAACCAACTACCTGGATGAGGAAAACTAGGTTTTGGACAGAACCAAGGCATTGCATAGTCCTCGGACTCAAGCCTATGGGAAAAACCAACTACCTGGATGAGGAAAACTAGGTTTTGGACAGAACCAAGGCATTGCATAGTCCTCGGACTCAAGCCTGTGGGAAAACCAACTACCTGGATGAGGAAAACTAGGTTTTGGACAGAACCAAGACATTGCATAGTCCTCGGACTCAAGCCTGTGGGAAAACCAACTACCTAGATAAGGAAAACTAGGTTTTGGACAGAACCAATGCATTACATAGTCCTCGGACTCAAGCTTGTGGGAAAACCAACTACCTGGATGAGGAAAACTGGGTTTTGGACAGAACCAAGGCATTGCATAGTCCTCGGACTCAAGCCTGCGGGAAAACCAACTACCTGGATGAGGGAAACTAGGTTTTGGACAGAATCAAGGCATTGCATAGTCCTCGGACTCAAGCCTATGGGGAAACCAACTACCTGGATGAGGAAATTAGTTTTGGGACCAGAACCAAGACATTGTCATAGTCCACGGGACTCAAGCCTCGGAGAAACAACCTACCTGGATTGTGGGCAAGACTTAGGTTTTGGACCAAACCACAGGGCATTGCATAGTCCACGGACCTAAGCCTCGGGGAACCAACTACCTGGATTGAGGCAAAACAGGAGTTGCAGAACCAAGCATTGCATAGTCACGAACTCAAGCTTCTGGGAAACCAACTACTCGATGAGGAAAACTAGGTTGGACAGAACCAAGGCATGCATAGTCCACGGACTCAAGGCCTCTGGGGAAAACCACGTTACCTGGATGAGGAAAACTGGTTTGGACAAACCAAGGCACTTGCATTAGTCCACGGGACTCAAGCCTCTGGGGAAACCACACTATCTGGATGTTGAAAACTTAGGTTTATGGACAGAACCAAGGCATGCATAAGTCCTCGACCAAAGCCTCTGGGGAAACAACTACCTGTCGAGAGGAAACTAGGTTTTGGACAGAACCAAAGGCATGGCATAGTCCACGGACTCAAGCCTTTGGGGAAACCAACTACCTGGATGTGGAAAACAAGGTTTTGGACAGAACCAATGCATTGCATAGTCCTCGGACTCAAGCCTCTGGGGAAACCAACTACCTGGATGAGGAAAATTAGGTTTTGGACAGAACCAAAC
>NW_022156074.1:0-1819 GCF_001633185.2 Quercus lobata
TTTAAAATTTTTTTGCATTTATTTTTTAATTTTCTAACTCGAGTCGGGTTCGAACAGATAGGAATGAAATTTTTTTTGTTCTCTATTTTTCAGCCTATCCTGAACCGTTTCGTCTTTAAATGAAGCTTGGATGATGTTTTTTAATTTTTAAAATTTTTATGCATTTATTTTTGAATTTTTTTACTCGGGTCGGGTTAGAACGGATAGGAATGAAATTTTTTTTGTTCTCTATTTTTCAGCCTATCCTGAATCGTTTCGTCTTTAAATGAAGCCTGGAGGATGTTTGTTAATTTTTAAAATTTTTGTGCATTTATTTTTGAATTTTTTTACTCGGGTCGGGTTCGAACGGATCGGAAAGAAATTTTTTTTCTTCTCCATTTTTCGGCCTATCCTGACCCGTTTCATATTGAAATTAAGCCTGGATGATGTTTTTTAATTTTTAAAATTTTTTTGCATTTATTTTTGAATTTTCTAACTCGGGTCGGGTTCGAACGGATAGGGATGAAATTTTTGTTCATCTCTATTTTTCGGCCAGTTCTGAACCGTTTCCTATTGAAATGAAGCCTGGATGATGTTTTTTAATTTTTAAAATTATTTTGCATTCATTTTTGAATTTTCTAACACTGGTCGGGTTCGAACGGATAGGAATGAAATATTTTTTGTACTCTATTTTTCGGCATGTTCTGACCCGTTTCGCCTTGAAATGAACCCTGGATGATGTTTTTTAATTTTTAAAATTTTTTTGCATTTATTTTTGAATTTTTTAACTCGGGTCGGGTTCGAACGGTTAGGAATGAAGTTATTTTTGTTCTCTATTTTTGCAGCCTGTCTTGACCCCGTTCGTCTTGAATGAACCTGGATGATTTTTTTTAATTTTTAAAAATTTTTTTCTGCATTTATTTTGTTTTTGGTACGGGTTGAACGGATAGGATAATTTTTTCTTCCCCTATTTTTCGGTCTATCCGACCTATTTTCTATTGAAATGAAGCCTGGAGATTTTTTTATTTTTTAAAATTTTTTTTGCATTTTCTTTTTAAATTTTTCTAACGTTCGGGTCGGGTTCGAACGGATGGATTAAATTTTTTTTGTTCCTATTTTCAGCCTATCCTGACCCTTTCATATTGAATGAAGCCTTGGATATGTTTTTAATTTTAAATTTTTTTGCATTATTTTTGCTTTCTAACTCGGTCGGGTTCGAACGATAGAATGATAATTTTTTTTTGTTCTCTATTTTTCAGCCTATCCTGAACGCCGTTTCGTCTTCAATGGAAGCCTGGATGATGTTTTTAATTTTTAAAATTTTTTATGCATTTATTTTTGAATTTTTTTACTCCGGGTCCGGGTTCGAACGGATAGGAATGAATTTTTTTTGTTATCTATTTTTCCCCCCAGCCTGTCGCCCTTTCGGGGGGCCCCCCAGGTTTGTACCCGACCGCCACCTCTCGCCACTAACCCCTTATCCGACCGTTTCGTCTTTAAATGAAGCCTGGATGAAATGTTTTTAATTTTTAAAATTTTTTTACATTGATTTTTGAATTTTCTAACTCGGGTCGGGTTTGAAAAGATAGGAATGCAATTTTTTTTGTTCTCTATTTTTCGGCCAATCCTGACCCGTTTCGACTTGAAATGAAGCCTGGATGATGTTTTTTAATTTTTAAAATTTTTTTGCATTTATTTTTGAATTTTGTAACTCGGGTCAGGTTCGAACGGATAGGAAGGAAATTTTATTTGTTCTCTATTTTTCGGTCTGTCCTGAGCCGTTTCTTCTTGGAATGAAGTCTGGATGAGGTTTTTTAATTTTTAAAATTTTTTTGCATTT
>NW_022156075.1:0-1817 GCF_001633185.2 Quercus lobata
TTTTTTTGTTCACTATTTTTAGGCCTTTCCTGATCCGTTTCGTCTTGAAATGATGCCTGGATGATGTTATTTAATTTTTAGAATTTTTTTGCAGTTATTTTTTGAATTTTCTGAATCGGCTCGGATTCTAACGGATAGGAAGGAAATTTTTTTTGTTCTCTATTTTTAGGCCTTTCCTGACCCGTTTCCTCTTGAAATGATGCTTGGGTGATGTTTTGTAATTTTTAGAATTTTTTTGCATTTATGTTTTGAATTTTCTAACTCGGCTCGGGTTCGAGCGGACTGGAAGGAAGTTTTTTTTGTTCTCTATTTTTAGGCCTTTCCTGACCCGTTTCCTCTTGAAATGATGCTTGGATGATGTTTTGTAATTTTTAGAATTTTTTTGCATTTATTTTTTGAATTTTCTTACTCGGCTCGGATTCTAACGGATAGGAAGGAAATTTTTTTTGTTCTCTATTTTTAGGCCAATCCTGACCCGTTTCGTCCTGAATTGAAGCCTGGATGATGTTATTTAATTTTTTGAATTTTTTCGCCGTTATTTTTTGAATTTTCTAACTCGGCTCGGATTCGAACGGATAGGAAGGAAATTTTTTTTGTTCTCTATTTTTCGGCTTTTCCTGCCCCGTTTCGTCTTGAAATGAAGACTGGATGATGTTTTGTAATTTTTAGAATTTTTTGGCATTTATGTTTTGAATTTTCTAACTCGGCTCGGGTTCGAACGGATAGGAAGGAAATTTTTTTTGTTCCTATTTTTCGGCTTTCCAGACCCGTTCGTTTTGAAAGAGCTGGAGAATGTTTTTAATTTTAGAATTTTTTCATTTATTTTTGAATTTCTAACTCGGGCGGGTTTCGAACGGATAGAAGGAAATTTTTTGTTCACTATTTTTAGGCCCTTTCCTGATCGTTTCGTCTTGAAATGATGCCTGGATGCTGTTATTTAATTTTTAGAATTTTTTTGCAGTTATTTTTTGAATTTTCTTACTCGGCTCGGATTCTAACGGATAGGAAGGAAATTTTTTTTGTTCTCTATTTTTAGGCCTTTCCTGACCCGTTTCGTCTTGAAATGATGCCTGGATGATGTTTTGTAATTTTTAGAATTTTTTTGCATTTATGTTTTGAATTTCCTAACTCGGCTCGGGTTCGAGCGGACAGGAAGGGAATTTTTTTTGTTCTCTATTTTTAGCCCAATCCTGACCCGTTTCGTCCTGAATTGAAGCCTGAATGATGTTATTAAATTTTTAGAATTTTTTTGCATTTATTTTTGAATTTTCTAACTCGGGTCGGGTTCGAACGGATAGGAAGGAAATTTTTTTTGTTCACTATTTTTAGGCCTTTCCTGATCCATTTCGTCTTGAAATGATGCCTGGATGATGTTTTTTAATTTTTAGAATTTTTTTGCAATTATTTTTTGAATTTTCTAACTCGGCTCGGTTTCTAACGGATAGGAAGGAAATTTTTTTTGTTCTCTATTTTTAGGCCTTTCCTGATCCATTTCGTCTTGAAATGATGCCTGGATGATATTATTTAATTTTTAGAATTTTTTTGCAGTTATTTTTTAAATTTTCTAACTCGGCTCGGTTTCGAGCGGACAGGAAGGAAATTTTTTTTGTTCTCTATTTTTAGGCCAATCCTGACCCGTTTCGTCCTGAAATGATGCCTGGATGATGTTATTTAATTTTTAGAATTTTTTTGCAGTTATTTTTTGAATTTTCTTACTCGGCTCGGATTCTAACGGATAGGAATGAAATTTTTTTTGTTCTCTATTTTTAGGCCTTTCCTGACCCGTTTCCTCTTGAAATGATGCTTGGATGATGTTT
>NW_022156076.1:0-1816 GCF_001633185.2 Quercus lobata
AATGCCAAAAAATTCTAAAAATTTCAAAACATCAACCAGGCTTAGTTTCAAGACGAAACGGGACAGGAAAAGCCGAAAAATAGAGAACAAAAAAAATTTCCTTCCTATCCGTTCGAATCCGAGCCGAGTTGGAAAATTCAAAAAATAACTGCAAAAAAATTCTAGAAATTAAATAACATCATCCAGGCTTCATTTCAAGACGAAACGGGTCAGGAAAGGCCGAAAAATAGAGAAAAAAAAAAATTTGCTTCCTATCCGTTCGAATCCGAGCCGAGTTAGAAAATTCAAAAAATAAATGCAAAAAAATTCTAAAAATTAAAAAATTCATTGGGCTCATTTCATATGAAACGGTAGGGCAGGGCCGGAAAAAAATGAGGAATAAAAAAAATTTGATTCATATCCGTTCAAACCGGACCGGTTAGAAATTCAAAAATTAAAAGTGCAAAAAAAATTCTAAAAATTTGACAAAAACATCGGGCTTCATTTCAAGACGAAACGGGTAGGACAGCCGAAAAAGTAGAGCAACAAAAAAATCATTCCTATTCGTTCAATCCCGAACCGAGTTAAAAAATTCAAAAATAAATGCAAAAAAATTTTAAAAATGAAAACACATCATCCAGGCTCATTTCATGAGATACGGTTGGAAAACCGGTGAAAAGATGGAATTAAAAAATTTCATTCCATCCAGTCAATCCCGGACCCGAGTTAGAAATTCAAAAATCAAATTGCAAAAAAATTTCTTAAAAATTACAAAAACAATCATCCGGGCTTCCATTTCAAGCAAGGAACGGGTCAGGAAAGGCCGAATCTAGAGATAAAAAATTTCATTCCTATTCCGTTCGGACCCGACCCGAGTAGAAAAATTCAAAAATAAATGCGCAAAAAAATTTTAAAATTAAACAACTAATCCAGGCTTCATTTCAAGATTGATACAGGTAGGGAAACCCGGAAATAGAGAATAAAAAATTCATTCCTATCCGTTCAATCCCGACCCGAGTTAGAAAATTCAAAAATAAATGCAAAAAAATTCTAAAAATTACAAAATATCATCTGGGCTTCATTTCAATACGAAACGGGTTAGGGCAGGCCAAAAAATAGAGAATAAAAAAAATTTCATTCATATCCGTTCAAACCCGACCTGAGTGAGAAAATTCAAAAATAAATGCAAAAAAATTTAAAAAACAAAAAAATATCATCCAGGCTTCATTTCATGATGATACTGGCCAGGAAAGGCCGAAAAATAGAGAACAAAAAAAATTTCATTCCTATCCGTTCAATCCCGACCCGAGTTTGAAAATTCGAAAATAAATGCAAAAAAATTCTAAAAATTTCAAAACATCATCGAGGCTTCATTTCATGACGATACGGGTCAGGAAAGGCCGAAAAATAGAGAATAAAAAAAATTTCATTCCTATCCGTTCGAACCCGACCCGAGTTAGAAAATTCAAAAATAAAAGCAAAAAAATTCGAAAAATTACAAAACATCAATCCAGGCTTCTTCAAGACGAAACGGGTCACGGCACAGCCGAAATTGAGACAAAAAAAATTTCATTCCTATCCGTTTCGAAACCCGTCCCGAGTTACAAAATTCAAAAATTTAGGCTGAAAATTTTTAAAAATTAAAAAACATCATCCAGTCTTCATTTCATGACGAAACGGGTCAGGACAAGCCAAAAAATAGAGAAGAAAAAAATTTTTCATTCCTATCCGTTCGAACCCGACCCGAGTTACAAAATTTAAAAATAAATGCGAAAAAATTTAAAAAATTAAAAAACATCATCCAGGCTTCATTTCAAGATGAAACGGGCCAGGACAG
>NW_022156077.1:0-1812 GCF_001633185.2 Quercus lobata
ATACTCGACCCGGGCAAGAAAATTTCGAAAGAAATAGTAAAAAAATTCAAAAAATTATGAAACCTCTTCCCGGCATCATTTTTAGCCAAAACGGGATGAGATAGGCTGAAAAAGTGAAATCAAAATTTCAGTCCCGAATTCCGTTCATACTCGACCCGGGCAAGAAATTTCCGAAAAACATAGTACAAAAACTCAAAAATTTTGAAACCTCTTCTCGGCATTATTTTTAGCAAAAAAGGGATGAGATAGGCCAAAAAAGTGAAATCAAAATTTTAGACCCGAATTCCGTTCATACTCGACCCGGGCAAGAAAATTCCGAAAAAATAGTAAAAATATTAAAAAAATTTTAAAACCTCTTCCCGGCATTATTTTTAGCCAAAACGGGATGAGATATGCCGAAAAAGAGAAAACAAAATTTTAGTCCCGAATTCCGTTCATACTCGACCCGGGAAAAAAAATTCTGAAAAAAATAGTAAAAAAATTCAAAAAATTGTAAAACCTATTCTTGGCATTATTTTTAGCGAAAACGGGATGAGATATGCCGAAAAAGAGAAAACAAAATTTTATTTCCGAATTCCGTTCATACTCGACCCGGGCAAGAACATTCCGAAAAAAATAGCAAAAAAATTAAAAAAATTATAAAACCTCTTCCCGACAATATTTTTAGCCAAAATGGGGATGAGATAGGTCGAAAAAGTGAAATCAAAATTTTAGTCCCGAATTCCGTTCACACTCGACCCTGGCAAGAAAATTCCGAAAAAAATAGTAAAAAAATTCAAAAAAATATAAAACCTCTTCCCGGCATTATTTTTAGCCAAAACAGGATGAGATAGGCCGAAAAAGTGAAATCAAAATCTTAGTCCCGAATTCCGTTCATACTCGACCCGGGCAAGAAAATTCCGAAAAAATAGTAAAAGTATTCAAAAATTATAAAACTCCTCTCGCATTTAATTTTTTAAGCCAAAACGGGATGAGATTGGTCCGAAAAAGTGAAATCAAAATTAGTCCAGAATTCCGTCCATACTCGAACACGGGGAAAATTTCCCGAAAAATAGTAAAAAATTCCAAAAAATATAAAACCTCTGTCCCGGCAGTCATTTTAAATCCAAACGGGATGAGATAGGGCTGAAAAAGTGAATCAAAAATTTCAGTCCCGAATCCCGTTCAATACTCGACCCGGCAAGAAATTCCGAAAACATAGTACAAATATTCAAAAAATTGAAACCTCATCCCGGCATTATTTAGCAAAACTAACGGGATGAATATGCCGAAAAAGGGACATAATATTTTAGTCCTTTTTTTGAATTCCCCGGTCATGACTCTAATTCCGGGCAATTGAAAATTCCCGAAAAAAATAGAAAAAAATTCAAAATTTTAAACTCTTCTCGGGCATATTTAAGCTCAAAACGGGATGAGATAGGCCGAAAAAAGTGAAATCTAAAATTATCCGAATTCCGTTATACCTTCGACCCGGGTAAAGAAAATTCCGAAAAAATAGTAAATAAAATTCAATAAATTCAATAAAACCTTCCCGGTCAAAAAATTTTAGCCAAAACAGGAGGTAGCCGAAAAAGAGAAAAAAAATTTTAGTGCCGAATTCCGTTCATACTCCACACGGGCAAGAAAATTCCGAAAAAAATAGTAAAAAAATTACAAAAATTATAAAACCCCTTCTCGGCATTATTTTTATCCAAAACGGGATGAGATTGGTCGAAAAAGTGAAATCAAAATTTTAGTCCCGAATTCTGTTCATACTCGACCCGGGCAAGTAAATTCCGAAAAAAACAGTAAAAAAGTTCAAAAAATTATAAA
>NW_022156078.1:0-1809 GCF_001633185.2 Quercus lobata
CGGGTCGAGTATGAACGGAATTCGGGTCTAAAATTTTGTTTTCTATTTTTTGGTCTATATCTTCCCGTTTTGGCTAGAAATATTGCAGGGAAGAGGTTTTATAATTTTTTGAATTTTTTTACTATTTTTTTTCGGTATTTTCTTGTCCGGGTCGAGTATGAACGGAATTCGGGACTAAAATTTTGTTTTTACTTTTTCGGTTTATCTCATCCCGTTTTGGCTATAAATAATGCCGGGAAGAGGTTTTATAATTTTTTGAATTTTTTTACAATTTTTTTCGGAATTTTCTTGCCCGGATCGAGTAAGAACAAAATTCGGGACTAAAATTTTCTTTTCACTTTTATGTCCTATCTCATCTCGTTTTGGCTAGAAATAACGTCGGGAAGAGGTTTTATATTTTTTTGAATTTATTTACTGTTTTTTCGGAATTTTCTTGCCCGGGTCGTGTATGAACGGAATTCGGGTCTAAAATTTTGTTTTCTATTTTTTGGTTTATTTCTTCCCGTTTTGGCTAAAAATAATTCCGGGAAGTGGTTTTATAATTTTTTGAATTTTTTTACAATTTTTTTCGGAATTTTCTTGCCCGGATCGAGTAAGAACAAAATTCGGGACTAAAATTTTCTTTTCACTTTTATGTCCTATCCCATCTCGTTTTGGCTAGAAATAATGTCGGGAAGAGGTTTTATATTTTTTTGAATTTATTTACTATTTTTTCGGAATTTTCTTGCCCGGGTCGAGTATGAACGGAATTCGGGTCTAAAATTTTTTTTTCTATTTTTTGGCCTATATCTTTCCGTTTTGGCCAAAAATATCGCCGGGAAGTGGTTTTATAATTTTTTGAATTTTTTTACTATTTTTTTTCTTCTTTGTCTTTATTTCTTTTTTTTTTTTTTATCTGATTATTATAATTTTTTTTCTTTTAGTTATTTATTTTGCGATTAGGTTCTTTTTTTTCTTTTTTTTTTTTTTTTATTTATTTTTTTTTTTTTTTCTTTTTTTTTTTTCTTAGTTATTTTTTATTTCTTTCAGATGATTGTCTTATTTACGTTAATCCGGAGTGCGAGTATGAACGGAATTCCGTGGACATAAAATTTTGTTTTCCACTTTATTGTCCTTACTCATCCCGTTTTGGCTAGAATAAGCCTGGAAGCAGGTTTTATTTTAATTTTTGTTTGAATTTTTTTTAGGGAAAACACATTTGGTTTTTGTTTTCGGAAATTTTCGGCGCTTTTCCTTGCCTGGCGAGTAAGAACAGATTCGGGACTCAAAATTTTTTCTAAATTCCACTTTTAAATGTTCCTATCTCATCCCGTTTTTGGGCTAGAATAATGCCGGCTTAAGAGGGTCTTAATAAAATTTTTTGAAATTTATTTTACTTATCTTTTTTCGAATTTTGTTCCTTGCCCGGTCGACGTATGAACGGATTATGGTCTAAAATTTTAGTTTTCTATTTTTTCTCTGGCCTTTAAACATCTACTTCCCGTTTTGGGGGCAAAAATAATTTCCGGAAGAGGTTTTCTATATTCTTTTGAAATTTTTTTTAGAATTTTTTTCGGAATTTTCTTGCCCGGGTCGAGTAAGAACAGAATTCGGGACTAAAATTTTGTTTTCACTTTTATGTCCTATCTCATTCCGTTTTGGCTAGAAATAATGCCTGGAAGAGGTTTTATAATTTTTTCAATTTTTTTTCAATTTTTTTCGGAATTTTCTTGCCCGGGTCGAGTAAGAACAGAATTCGGGACTAAAATTTTCTTTTCACTTTTATATCCTATCTCATCCCGTTTTGGCTAGAAATAATGCCTGGAAGAG
>NW_022156079.1:0-1804 GCF_001633185.2 Quercus lobata
CTTCCTATCCGTTCAATCTTCGACCCGAAGTTACCGAAAATTCAAAAATAAATGCAAAATTTAAAAACTTCAAAAAAAAACATCCATCCAGGCTCATTTCAATGTGATAACGGGTCAGAAAAGACCCGAAACATAGAGAATAAAAAATTTAATTCCTATCCGTTCAAATCGCGACCCGGTTATGAAAAATTCAAAAATAAATGCAAAAATTCAAAAAAATTACAAACAATATCATCCAGGCTTCATTTCATGACGAGACGGGTCAGGACAGGCCGAATAAGGAATAAAAAGAATTACATTCCTTATCCGTTCGAAACCCGCCCGAAGGTTGAAAATTTCAAAAATAAATTGCAAAAGAATTTCTAAAAAATTACAAAACATCATCCGGATTTCATTTCAAGACGAAAAGGGTCAGGCAGGCCGAAAAATAGAGAACAAAAAAAATTTCATTCCTATTCGTTCAATCCCGACCCGAGTTAGAAAATTCAAAAATAAATGCAAAAAAATTTTCAAAATTAAAAAACATCATCCAGGCGTCATTTCATGATGATACGGGTCAGGACAGGCCAAAAAATGGAGAATAAAAAAAAATTCATTCCTATCCGTTCGAACCCGACCCGAGTTAGAAATTTTAAAAATAAATGCAAAAAAATTTTAAAAATTAAAAACATCATCCAGGCTTTATCAAGATGAAACGGGCCAGGACAGGCCGAAAAATTAGAGTGAACAAAAAAAAAAATTTTCATCCTATCCGATTTGAAACCCGTCTCGAGTTACAATACCAAAAATGAGGAAAAAATTTTAAAAAAATTAAAAAAACATCATCGAGACTTCATTTCATGACGAAACGGGTCAGGACAGATCCAAAAATAGAGAAGAAAAAAATTTTCATTCCTATCCGTTCGAACCCGACCCGAGTTACAAAATTCAAAAATAAATGCCAAAAAATTATAAAAATTAAAAAATATCATCCAGGCTTCATTTCAAGAGGAAACGGGCCAGGACAGGCCGAAAAATAGAGAACAAAAAAAATTTCATTGCTATCCGTTTGAACCCGTCTCGAGTTACAAAATTCAAAAATGAAGGTAAAAAAATTTTAAAAATTAAAAAACATCATCCAGGCTTCATTTCAAGACGAAACGGGTCAGGGCAGGGCGAAAAATAGAGAACAAAAAAAATTTCATTCCTATCCGTTTGAACCCATCTCGAGTTACAAAATTCAAAAATGAAGGTAAAAAAATTTTAAAAATTAAAAAACATCATCCAGGCTCATTTCAAGACGATAACGGGTCAGGGCAGGCCGAAAAATAGAGAACAAAAAAAATTTTCATTCCTATCGTTTTGACCCGTCCCGAGTTACAAATTCAAAAATTTAGGCAGAAAAATTTAAAAATTATAAAAACGATATCATCCAGGCTTCATTTCAAGATAAAACGGGTTAGTATAGGCTGAAAAATAGAGAAGAAAAAAAATTTCATTCCTATCCGTTGGAACTCGGCCTGAGTTAAAAAATTCAAAAATAAATGCAAAAAAATTTTAAAAATTAAAACACATCATCCAGGCTTTATTTCAAGACGAAACGGGTCAGAGCAGGTCGAAAAATAGAGAACAAAAAAAATTTCATTCCTATCCGATTGAACCCGTCCCGAGTTACAAAATTCAAAAATTTAGGCTGAAAAATTTTAAAAATTAAAAAACATCATCCAGGCTTCATTTCATGACGAAACGGGTCAGGACAAGCCAAAAAATAGAGAAGAAAAAAATTTTCATTCCTATCCTTTCGAACCCGACCCGAGTTACAAAA
>NW_022156080.1:0-1804 GCF_001633185.2 Quercus lobata
ATCCAGGCTCCATTTCAAGACGAAACGGGACAGGAAAAGCCAAAAAATAGAGAACAAAAAAAATTTCCTTCCTATACGTTCGAATCCGAGCCGAGTTAGAAAATTCAAAAAATAACTGCAAAAAATTCTAAAAATTAAATAACATCATCCAGGCTTCATTTCAAGACGAAACGGGTCAGGAAAGGCCGAAAAATAGAGAAAAAAAAAATTTCTTTCATACCGTTTGAAAACCGACCCGGAGTTAGACAAATTCAAAAATAACATGCAAAAAAAATATCTGAAAGATTAAAAACATCATCCAGGCTTCACTTTCCAAGACGAACGGGTCTGGACAGGCGAAAATAGAGAAAACAAAAAATTTATTTCCGATCCGTTCGAACCCGACCCGAGTTAGAAAATTTAAAAATAACGCAAAAAAATCTAAAAATTTAAAAAAAAAATTCGATCCAGGCTTCATGCTTCAAGCGAAACGGGTCAGGACAGGCCGAAAAATAGAGAACCAAAAAAATTTCATTCCTATCCTTTCGAACCCGACCCGAGTTAGAAAATTAAAAAATAAACGCAAAAAAATTTTAAAAATTAAAAAACATCATCCAGGCTTCATTTCTAGATGAAACGGTTCAGGACAGATCGAAAAATAGATAACAAAAAAAATTTCATTCCTATCCGATCGAACCCGACCGAGTTAGAAAATTCAAAAATAAACGCAAAAAAATTTTTTCTTTTACTCTAAACAATTAAAAAAAAATCGAATCCAGGCTTGCATTTCAAACGAACGGTCAGGACAGGCCGAAAAAAGGAACCAAAAAAAATTTATTTCCTATCCGTCGAACCTGACCCGAGTTAAAAAATTCAAAAATACATGCAAAAAAATTTTAAAAATTAAAAAACATCATCCAGGCTTCATTTCAAGAGGAAACGGGTCAGGACATTTTGAAAAATAGAGAACCAAAAAAATTTCATTCCTATCCGATCGAACCCGACCCGTGTTAGAATATTCAAAAAGAAAGGCAAAAAAATTTTAAAAATTAAAAAGTCATCCAGGGTTTCATTTAAAGACGAAACGGGCACGATAGGCGAAGAAAAGAGAACCAAAAAAATTTCATTCCTATCCATTCGAACCCGAACACCGAGTAAAAAAATTCAAAAAATAAATGCCATAAAAATTTTAAAAATTAAAAACATCATCCCAAGTCATTTAAAGAACAAACGGGTCAAGGATAGCTGAAAAATGAGAACAAAAAAAATTTCATTCTATCCGTCGATACCCGACCCGAGTTAGAAAATTCAAAAATAATGCAAAAAAATTTAAAAATTTAAAAAACATATCCAGGCTTCATTCAATAATGAACGGGTCCGGATATGGCCCGAAAAATAGAGAAGAAAAAAATTCCTTTCCTATCCGTCTCGATTACCCGACCCGAGTAAAAAATTCAAAAATAAATGCAAAAATTTTAAAAATTAGAAAACATCATCCAGGCTTCATTTCAATATGAAACGGGTCAGGATAGGCCGAAAAATAGAGAAGAAAAAAAATTTCATTCCTATCCATTCGAACCCGACCCGAGTAAAAAAATTCAAAAATAAATGCATAAAAATTTTTAAAATTAAAAAACATCATCCAGGCTTCATTCAAAGACGAAACGGGTCAGGATAGGCTGAAAAATAGAGAACAAAAAAAAATTCATTCCTATCTGTTCGAACCCGACTCGAGTTAGAAAATTAAAAAATAAATGCAAAAAAATTTTAAAAATTAAAAAAAATCATCCAGGCTTCATTTCAATTTGAAACGGGTCAGGAAAGG
>NW_022156081.1:0-1804 GCF_001633185.2 Quercus lobata
ATCCAGGCTTCATTTCAAGACGAAACGGGTCTGGAAAGGCCGAAAAATAGAGAGAAAAAAAATTTGCTTCCTATCCGTTCGAATCCGAGCCGAGTTAGAAAATTCAAAAAATAAATGCAAAAAGATTCTAAAAATTAAAAAACATCATCCAGGCTTCAATTCGGGACGAAACGGGTCAGGATTGGCCTAAAAATAGAGAACAAAAAAAATTTCCTTCCTGTCCGCTTGAACCCGAGCCGAGTTAGAAAATTCAAAACATAAATGCAAAAAAATTCTAAAAATTACAAAACATCATCCAAGCATCATTTCAAGACGAAACGGGTCAGGAAAGGCCTGAAAATAGAGAACAAAAAAAATTTCCTTCCTATCCGTCAGAATCCGAGCCGAGTTAGAAAATTCAAAAAATAACTGCAAAAAAATTCTAAAAATTAAATAACATCATCCAGGCATCATTTCAAGACCAAATGGATCAGGAAAGGCCTAAAAATAGTGAACAAAAAAATTTCCTTCCTATCCGTTCGAACCCGACCCGAGTTAGAAAATTCAAAAATAAATGCAAAAAAATTCTAAAAATTAAAAAACATCCAGGCTTGTTTTTCAAAAACGAGACGGTTTGAAAGCCGAAAAATAGAGAACAAAAAAAATTTCCTTCCTATCCGTTCGAACCCGAGCCGAGTTAGAAAATTCAAAACATAAATGCAAAAAAATTCTAAAAATTACAAAACTTCATCCAGGCTTCATTTCAAGACGAAACGGGACAGGAAAAGCCGAAAATAGAGAACAAAAAAAATTTTCTTCCTATCCGTTCGAATCCGAGCCGAGTTAGAAAATTCAAAAAATAACTGCAAAAAAATTCTAAAAATTAAATAACATCATCCAGGCTTCATTTCAAGACGAAACGGGACAGGAAAAGCCAAAAAATAGAGAACAAAAAAAATTTCCTTCCTATACGTTCGAATCCGAGCCGAGTTAGAAATTCAAAAAATAAATGCAAAAAAATTCTAAAAATTACAAAACATCATCCAGGCATCATTTCAAGACGAAACGGGTCAGGAAAGGCCTAAAAATAGAGAACAAAAAAAATTTCCTTCCTATCCCTTAGAATCCGAGCCGAGTTAGAAAATTCAAAAAATAACTGCAAAAAAATTCTAAAAATTAAATAACATCATCCAGGCATCATTTCAAAACGAAACGGATCAGGAAAGGCCTAAAAATAGTGAACAAAAAAAATTTCCTTCCTACCCGTTCGAACCCGAGCCGAGTTAGAAAATTCAAAATATAATCAAAAAAATTTCTAAAATATTAAAAATCATCCAGGGCTTTCGTTTCAAACGAGACGGTCTGGAAGGCCGAAAAATAGAGAATAAAAAAAATTCCCTTCCTATCCGTTTCGAACCCGACCCGTTAGAAATTCAAAAATACAATGCAAAAAAATTTCTATAAAAAATTAAAAACATCATCCAGGTTCAATTCAGGACGACACGGGTTCAGGATTTGGCCCCTAAAAAAATAGCAGAACAAAAAAAATTTCCTTCCTATCCGTTAGAATCCGAGCCGAGTAAGAAAATTCTAAAAATAACTGCAAAAAAATTCTAAAAATTAAATAACATCATCCAGGCATCATTTCAGGACGAAACGGGTCAGGATTGGCCTAAAAATAGAGAACAAAAAAAATTTCTTTCCTGTCCGCTCGAACCCGAGCCGAGTTAGAAAATTCAAAAAATAACTGCAAAAAAATTCTAAAAATTAAATAACATCATCCAGGCATCATTTCAAGACGAAACGGATCAGGAAAGGCCTAAAA
>NW_022156082.1:0-1804 GCF_001633185.2 Quercus lobata
TAGCCAAAACGGGATGATATAGGTGAAAAAAGTGAAATCAAAATTTTAGTCCCGATTTCCGTTCATACTAGACCCGGGCAAGAAAATTCCGAAAAAAATAGTAAAAAAATTCAAAAAATTATAAAACCTCTTCCCAGCATTATTTTTAGCCAAAACGCGATGATATAGGTGAAAAAAGGGATATCAAAATTTTAGTCCTGAATTCCGTTCATACTCGACCAGGGTAAAGAGAATTCCGAAAAAAATAGTAAAAAAATTCAAAAAATTATAAAACCTCTTCCCGGCATTATTTTTCGCCAAAACGGGATGATATAGGTCGAAAAAGTGATAACCAAATTTTAGTCCCGATTTCCGTTCATACTCGACCCGGGAAAGAAAATTCCGAAAAAATATTTACAAAATTCAAAAAATATTAAAACCTCTTCCCGGCATTGATTTTTTAGCCAACAACGGGATAATCATAGGTCAAAAAGTGAAAAAAAATTTTAGTCCCGATTTCCGTTCATACTCGACCCGGGAATGAAAAATTCCCGAAAAAAATAGTAAAAATTCAAAAAATTATAAAGCACTTCGAGCATTATTTTTAGCCAAAACGGGATGATATAGGTGAAAAAAGTGAAATCAAATTTTTAGTCCCGATTTCCGTTCATACTAGACCCGGGCAAGAAAATTCCGAAAAAAATAGTAAAAAAATTCAAAAAATTATAAAACCTCTTCCCAGCATTATTTTTAGCCAAAACGGGATGATATAGATGAAAAAAGTGAAATCAAAATTTTAGTCCGGAATTCCGTTCCATACTCGACCGGGCAAGAAAATTATTATATAAAAATAGTCAACGAAAATTCAAAAATTTATAAAAACTTTTACCGTAGTAATTCTAGCCAAACGGGATGAGATAGGCCCGAAGATAAAACAATTTTACCACCGAATGTACGTGTCACACTCGAGCCCGGGCAGAAAAAATTCCCGAAATAAAGATAGTCAAAAAAATATTCAAAAAATCATAAAACCTCATCTTTTGCATTGGATTTTAGCCAAAAGGATAGAGATAGGCTGAAAAGCTCAAAAAAAAAATTAGTCCCGAATTCCGTTCATAGACCTACGCGGCAGAAAATTATCGAAAAAAAAGTAAAAAAATTCAAATAAATTATAAAAATCCTTCTGGCATGTATTTTAGCCCAAAAGCGATGAGGATAGGCCGAAAAAGAAAAAAAAAATTTAGTCCAATCCCTTCATATCGACCCGGGCAAGAGAATTCGAAAAAAATATTAAATAAATTTTCGAAAATTTAATAAACCTCTTTCTCTGGGACTTTTTTTGCCAAAACGGTGAGTGAAAGGCCAATAAAAGTGGAAGAACAATTTAGACCCGAATTCCCCGCATACTCGAACCGGCAAGAAATATTCCGGAAAAAATAGTTAAAAATCAGAAAAATTGATTAAATCCTCTTCCCGGCATAATTTATTGCCGAAACGGGATGAGATAGGCCAAAAAAGTGAAAAAAAAAAATTTAGTCCCGAATCCCGTTCTTACTCGTCCCGGGCAAGAAAATTCCGAAAAAAATGTTTAAAAAATTCAAAAAACTATAAAACCTCTTCCCGGCATTATTTTTGGCCAAAATGGGATGAGACAGGCCGAAAAAGAGAAAACAAAATTTTAGTCCCGAATTCAGTTCATACTCGATCCGGGCAAGGAAATAGCAAAAAAAATAGTAAAAAAATTTAAAACGTTATAAAACCTCTTCCCATCATTATTTCTAGCCAAAACGGGATGAGATAGGCCAAAAAATTGAAAACAAAATTT
>NW_022156083.1:0-1804 GCF_001633185.2 Quercus lobata
AAAAATTAAAAAACATCATCCAGGCTTCATTTCAAGATAAAACGGGTTAGGATAGGCCGAAAAATAGAGAACAAAAAAATTTTCATTCCTATCCGTTCGAACCCGACCCGAGTTACAAAATTCAAAAATAAATGCAAAAAAATTTTAAAAATTAAAAAATATCATCCAGGCTTCATCTCAAAATGAAACGGATAAGAATAGGCCGAAAAATAGAGAAAAAAAAAATATCTTTCCTTTCCGTTCGAACCAGACCCGAGTTAAAAAATTCAAAAATAAATGCAAAAAAATTTTAAAAATTAAAAAACCACATCCAGGCTTCATTTCAAGATGAAACGGGTAAGAATAGGCCGAAAAATAGAGAAGAAAAAAAATTTCATTCCTATCCGTTCGAACCCGACCCGAGTTAAAGAAATTCAAAATAAATGAAAAAATATTTAAAAAATTAAAAAACATTATCCAGGCTTCATTTCAATATGAAATGGTCAGATAGGCCGAAAAATAGAGAAGAAAAAATTCATTCCTATCGTTCGAACCCGACCTCGAGTTAAAAAATTTAAAATAATAAGTGCAAATAAAATTTTAAAAAAATTAAAAAACATCATCCAGGCTTCATTTCAAGACAAAACTGGTCAGGACAAGCCAAAAAATAGAGAAGAAAAAAAATTTCATTCCTATCCGTTCGAACCCGACCCGAGTTACAAAATTCAAAAATAAATGCAAAAAAATTTTAAAAATTAAAAAACATCGTCCAGGCTTCATTTCAAGATGAAACGGGTCAGGATAAGCCGAAAAATAGAGAAGAAAAAAAATTTCATTCCTATCCGTCCGAACCCGACCCGAGTCACAAAATTCAAAAATAAATGCAAAAAAATTTTAAAAATTAAAAAACATCATCTAGGCTTGATTTCAAGAGGAGACAGATCAGGACAGTAAAAAAAAGAGAAAAAAATTCATTCCTATCGCGGTCGATTACCCGACCCGAGTTAATAAAAATTCAAAAAAAATCAAAAAAATTTTGAAATAAAAACATCATCCAGGCTTCATTTAAGATAAAACGGGTTAGGATAGCCAAAAATAGAGAAGAAAAAATTTCCATCTATCTCCGTTCGAACCGCCCGAGTTAAAAAATTCAAAAATAAATAGCACAAAAATTTTAAAAATTAAAAATATCATCCAGGCTGATTTCAAAATGAAACGATAAGAATAGGCCGAAAATAGAGAAAGGTATAAAAAAAAAATCTTCCTTTCCGTTCGAGAACCGACCGAGTTAAAAAATTCAAAAATAATGTAAAAAATTTTAAAATTAAAAAACATTAACCAGGCTTTCATTTCAATATGAAAATGGGTCAGTGATGCCAAAAAATAGAAAGAAAAAATTTCATTCCATATGTTCGACACCCGACCCGCAGTTGAGTAAAAATTCAAAAAATAAATTGCAAAAAAATTTAATAATTAAAAAACATATCAATCCAGGCTTCAATTTCAAAACGAAACGGTCAGTGACAGCCAAAAAATAGAGAAGAAAAATAATTTCAATCCTAAATCCGTTTCGAACCGATCACCCCGATTCAAAATTCAAAAATAAATGCAAAAAAATTTTAAAAATTAAAAAACATTATCCAGGCTTCATTTCAATATGAAATGGGTCAAGATAGGTCGAAAAATAGAGAACAAAAAATATTTCATTCCAATCCGTTTGAACCCGTCTCGAGTTACAAAATTCAAAAATTAAGGTAAAAAAATTTTAAAAATTAAAAAACATCATCCAGGCTTCATTTCAAGATAAAACGGGTTAGGATAGGCC
>NW_022156084.1:0-1802 GCF_001633185.2 Quercus lobata
GTTCGAACCCGACCCGAGCTAGAAAATTCAAAAAATAAATGCAAAAAAATTCTAAAAATAAAAAAACATCATCCAGGGTTCATTTCAAGACCATACGGGCCAGGATAGGCCGAAAATAGAGAACAAAAATAATTTCCTTCCTACCCGTTCGAACCCAGCCCGAGTTAGAAAATTCTAAAACAAATGCAAAAAAATTTTAAAAATTGAAAAACATCATCCAGGCTTCATTTCAAGACGAAACGAGTCAGGACAGACCGAAAAATTGTGAACAAAAATAATTTCCTTCCTACCTGCTCGAACCCGACCCGAGCAAGAAAATTCAAAAAATAAATGCAAAAAAAATTTTGAAAATAAAAAAACATCATTCAGGCTTCATTTCAAGACGAAACGGGTGGACAGGCCGAGAAAATTTGAGAACAAAAATATTTCCTCCTATCCGTTCGAACCGACCCGAGCTAGAAAATTCAAACAATAAATGCAAAAAAATTCTAAATTAAAAACCAATCCAGGGTTCATTGAAAAGACAATACAGGGCCAGGATAGGCTGAAAATGAGAAACAAAAATTAATTTCCTTCCCAACCCGTTCGAAACAGGCCCGAGTTCGAAAATTCTAAAATAAATGCAAAAAATTTAAAAAATTAAAAACATCATCCAGGCAATCATTTCAAGACGAAACGGGTCAGGACAGGCCGAAAAATAGAGAACAAAAATAATTCCTTCCTATCCGTTGTACGCCGAGCTAGAAAATTCCAAGAATAAATGCAAAAAAAAATTTTATTCTTCCAAATTTTAAAAACATCATCCAGGGTTCCATTCAAGACCACGCCCAGATAGCCGAAAAATAGAGAACAAAAATAATTTCCGCTTCTACCCGTCGAAAACCGGGCCCGAGTTCGAAAAATTCTAAATAAAATGCAAAAAAAATTTAAAAATTGAAAAACATCATCCAGGCATCATTTCAAGACGAAACGGGTCAGACAGGCCGAAAAAGAGAGAACAAAAATAATTTCCTTACCATCCGTTCGAACCCGACCCGAGTTAGGAAATTCAAAAATAAATGCAAAAAAATTCTAAAAAATAAAAAACATCATCCAAGCTTCATTTCAAGACGAAACGGGTCGGGACAGGCCGAAAAATAGAGAACAAAAATAATTTCCTTCCTATCCGTTCGAACCAAACCCGAGTTAGAAAATTTAAAAATAAATGTAAAAAAATTCTAAAAATTAAAAACCATCATCCAGGCTTCATTTCGAGACGAAACGGGTCAGGATAGGCCAAAAAATAGAGAACAAAAAAAATTTCCTTCCTACCGTCCGAACCCGACAACGAGTGAGAAAATTCAAATATAAAATGCAAAAAAATTTAAAAAAAATTAGAAACAATCAATCCAGGCTTCATTTCAAGACGAAACGGGCCAAGACGGCCGAAAAATAGAGAACAAAAATAATGTTAATTCCTATCCGTTCGAAAACCGACCCGCAGTTAGGAAAATTCAAAAATTAAGTCAAAAAAATTTTTTTCTTTTTTTTTTTTTCTAAAAATTAAAAAAACATCATCCGGGCTTCATTTCAAGACGAAACGGGTCAGGACAGGCCGAAAAATAGAGAATAAAAAAAATTTCATTCATATCCGTTCAAACCCGACCCGAGTTAGAAAATTCAAAAATAAATGCAAACAATTCTAAAAATTACAAAACATCATCCGGGCTTCATTTCAAGACGAAACGGGTCAGGACAGGCCGAAAAATAGAGAACAAAAAAATTTCATTCCTATTCGTTCGATCACGACCCGAGTTAGAAAA
>NW_022156085.1:0-1801 GCF_001633185.2 Quercus lobata
CCTATCCGTTCGAACACGACCCGAAATAAAAAATTCAAAAATAAATGCAAAAAAATTTTAAAAATTAAAAAATGTCATCCAGGCTTCATTTCCAGACGAAACGGGTCAGGACAGGCTGCAAAATAGAGAGCAAAAATAATTTCATTCCTAACCGTTCGAACCCGACCCGAGTTAGAAAATTCAAAAAGAATTGAAAAAATTTTAAAAACTAAAAAACATCATCCAGGCTTCATTTCAATATGAAACGGGTCAGGACAGGCCGAAAAATAGAGAAGAAAAAAAATTTCATTCCTATCCGTTTGAACCCGACCCGAGTTAAAAAATTCAAAAATAAATATAAAAAAATTTGAAAAGTTAAAAAACATTATCAAGGCTTCATTTTAAGATTGAACGGGTTAGGACAGGCCAAAAAATAGAGATTAAAAAAAAATTCATTCCTATCCGTTCGAACCCGACCCGTGTTAGAAAATTCAAAAATAAATGCAAAAAAATTTTAAAAATTAAAAAACATCATCCAGGCTTCATTTCAATATGAAACGGGTCAGGGCAGGCGGAAAAATAGAGAAGAAAAAAAATTTCATTCCTATCCGTTCGAACCCGACCCGAGTAAAAAATTCAAAAATAAATGCAATAAAAATTTTAAAATTAAAAAACATCATCCAGGGTTCCATTTAAAGACGAAACGGGTCAGGATAGGCTGAAAAATAGAAACAAAAAATTTCAATTCCTATCCGTTCGACCCCGACCCGAGTTACAAAATTAAAAAATAAATGCAAAAAAATTTTAAAAATTAAAAAACATCATCCAGGCTACATTTCAACATGAAACGGGTCAGGATAGGCCGAAAAATAGAGAAGAAAAAAAATTTCATTCCTATCCGTTCGAACCCGACCCGAGTTACAAAATTCAAAAATAAATGCATAAAAATTTTTAAAAATTAAAAAACATCATCTAGGCTTCATTTCAAGATGAAACGGGTAAGGATAGGCTGAAAAATAGAGAAACAAAAAAGAATTTCATTCCTATCCGTTCGAACCGCGACCCGAGTTAGAAAATTCATAATAATGCAAAAATTTTAAAATTAAAAAACATCCATAACAGGCTTCATTTCAAAATGAAACGGGTCAGGATAGGCCGAAAAAACAGAGGAAGAAAAAAATTTTCATTCCTATCCAGTTCAAAACCCGACCCGAGTAAAAAAATTCAAAATAAATTGATAAAAATTTTAAAAATTAGAAAACTCAATCAGTTCATTTTAAAGACGAAACGGGTCAAGGATAGGCTGAAAAATAGAGAAAACAAAAAAAATTTCATTCCTATCCCGTTCGAACCCGACCCGAGTTAGAAAATTTCAAAAAATAATGCAAAAAATTTTAAAAATTAAAAAATCATCCAGGCTTCATTTCAATATGATTCGGGCGGGATAAGACCGAAAATAGAGAAGAAAAATTTCATTCCTATCCGTTCGAAACCCGACAGAGTAAAAAATCAAAAAATAAATGCAAAAAAATTCTAAAAATTAAAAAACATCATCCAGGGTTCATTTCAAGACCATACGGGCCAGGATAGGCCGAAAAATAGAGAACAAAAATAATTTCCTTCCTACCCGTTCGAACCCAGCCCGAGTTAGAAAATTCTAAAACAAATGCAAAAAAATTTTAAAAATTGAAAAACATCATCCAGGCTTCATTTCAAGATGAAACGTGTCAGGACAGACCAAAAAATTGAGAACAAAAATAATTTCCTTCCTACCTGTTCGAACCCGACCCGAGCAAGAAAATTCAAAAAATGAATGCAAAAA
>NW_022156086.1:0-1799 GCF_001633185.2 Quercus lobata
TACATCCATTTAAGGAATCTTGTCACTTAGGTTTCGTCAGTGATTTACATCTGTATTGGCAGAATCTTATCACTTAACAATTTTTTGGTGACTTACATCCATTTAAGAAATCTTGTTACTTAGGCTTCGTCAGTGATTTACATCCGTCTTGGCGGAATCTTATCATTTAGCCATTTTTTGATGACTTACATCCATTTAAAGAATCTTGTCACTTATTGCTGGAAAGATTCCTTGACACTAATGCCAAGTTACCTTCGGACCTCTCTTGAGGCATTAGATATTGAATCCATACTGCATTGAATAGTGAGCTAAATCATGCATTTGCCAAGACTCTGGATTAAACCACAATGAATTTTAGAACAATTTTCATATATCAAATTTATATAATGTTAGCCAATAGCGGCTAGGTGTTGACCTTTTTCTTATATTCCGTGGTTCATCCTAGAGTTTTAACGCAACCTCTAATTCAATAGGGATATGATGCAGTAATGCATATATTTTTGCATCGTATAACCTTACTACAGGTGTACCAACACAAATATATATCTTAATTATGAAGGAATATAAGATTACAGTCGTAGTCGATATACTGAGAATGTTACAACTACACTTAAATGACGATATTGACCATTCACGTTTCTCGTCAACAATACACCCTGATCTTTTATATATCATTGTCTGGGAACTAAATAATGTCAATTCCTTTAGACCACTAGCCTCTTCCTTTAAGATCGAACAAGCTCTTCTCTTTTCAAGGTTTTTTAAGCTCAACATGGTACTTCATGTCTAAGGCCTAGATCTCTTTTGCTTCTCTTTTTCTTTTTCTTTTTCTTTTTTTTTTTTTTTTGGGGGAGTGATTTGAGGACTATGACCATTGCTGTTTATAATAGCAATTTCCTCTTCCTTTTTCTTTAATTATACGGTTAAGTCACTTCAAAAGTGCTAGCGATGACACATGTACAAATGTGCAATTAGGATGCTTAAGACGAAGTGCATTCTATATGAATCATCAAGAAGGTATAGAAGAAGCTCATTTGACTATATATGCTTC
This sequence comes from Quercus lobata, assembly GCF_001633185.2. Classification (NCBI taxonomy): domain Eukaryota; kingdom Viridiplantae; phylum Streptophyta; class Magnoliopsida; order Fagales; family Fagaceae; genus Quercus; species Quercus lobata. The sequence goes on from NW_022156086.1 coordinate 1,052, forward strand.
TTTAAAACTGGTCCTTTGTTAGGTGCTTGCACCGTATATGATTTTTTTAAGCAATTAAGGAGTATTTGGTGGAGTTGATGGGATAGTGGAAATATGAGACTTAATTCAAAGCATATTGTGGAACATGATCATCTAAGCATTTTAAGTGTAGGAAATTTAATTGATACTTCTCAGATTCATGACGGATTGAAGACATATGCTACTACATATAGGTCAATTTGATTGTGACTAATGTAACAATTTATAGCAATATTTTCAACATGTTCTTAACATACCACATTGGTATAAGCACATGCAGCTAGATATTATTTAGTTTGCAATAAGAGTCTCATGGATAAAAGAAGAAGAAATGAGTTTACATCAAAGAAGACCTTAAAATCTCATCTAATTTTTGTACATACCCGGTCTTTTCATTGTTTGTAGTTCTTTTTTGGACGACTCTTCCGTCATTGAACTTCTTACCTAATGGAGCTCTTCTTTGTTGGATCTTGTAGCAACCCATAAGTTACGGAGTTAAACTCGCATTTTGTGATGTAGGTGAAATTTTCACAACTTTTAGCTATATCTTTATTTTCTTCTTAAGGGTTTTTCTTCATCAAGTTATGACATCCCCTTAGAAAATTTGGAGTATCTATTTTTTGCAAATTTGAAGCTAGTAATCTAGCAAACCTCTTATAGGTTTACATATTGTACAAAATTTTGGGTGAATTGATATAGCTTATGTCCAAACAATATCATTTCATGTAAG
>NW_022156087.1:0-1799 GCF_001633185.2 Quercus lobata
AAAAAAAATTTCCTTCCTATCCGTTCGAATCCGAGCCGAGTTAGAAAATTCAAAAAATAAATGCAAAAAAATTCTAAAAATTAAAAAACATCATCCAGGCTTCAATTCAGGACGAAACGGGTCCGGATTGGCCTAAAAATAGAGAACAAAAAAAATTTCCTTCCTGTCCGCTTGAACCCGAGCCGGGTTAGAAAATTAAAAACATAAATGCAAAAAACTTCTAAAAATTACAAAACATCATCCCAGGCAATCATTTCAAGAACGAAGGGTCAGGAAAGGCTAAAAATAGAGAACAAAAAAATTTCCTTCTATACCGTTAGAATCCGAGCCGTAGTTAAGAAAATTTCAAAAATAACTGCAAAAAAATTTTAAAATTAAATAAACATCATCCGGCATCATTTCAAGACGAAACGGATCAGGAAGGCCTAAAAATAGTGAATCAAAAAATTTCCTTCCTATCTGTTCGAACCCGACCAGAGTTAGAAATTCAAAAATAATTGCAAAAAAAATTCTAAAATTAAAATTAACATCATCCAGGCCTTCAATTCCAGGACGAAACGGTCAGGGGGGAGGATTGGCCTAAAAAATAGAGAACAAAAAAAATTTCCTTCCTGTCCGCTCGAACCCCGCCGAGTAGAAAATTCCAAAATAAATGCAAAAAAATTCTAAAATTATAGCATCATCCAGGCTTCATTTCAAGACGAAACGGGACAAGAAAGGCCGAAAAATAGAGAACAAAAAAAATTTCCTTCCTATCCGTTCGAACCCGACCCGAGTTAGAAAATTCAAAAATAAATGCAAAATAATTCTAAAAATTAAATAACATCATCCAGGCTTCATTTCAAGACGAAACGGGTCAGGAAAGGCCGAAAAATAGAGAAAAAAAAATTTCCTTCCTATCCGTTCAAACCCGAGCCGAGTTAGAAAATTCAAAAATAAATGCAAAAAAATTCTAAAAATTAAAAAACATCATCCAGGCTTCATTTCAAAACGTGACGGGTCTGGAAAGGCCGAAAAATAGAGAACAAAAAAAATTTCCTTCCCATCCGTTCGAACCCGAGCCGAGTTAGAAAATTCAAAAATAAATGCAAAAAAAATTCTAAAAATTAAAAAACATCATTCAGGCTTCGTTTCAAAACGAGACGGGTCTGGAAAGGCCGAAAAATAGAGAACAAGAAAAATTTCCTTCCTATCCGTTCGAACCAGACCCGAGTTAGAAAATTCAAAAATAAATGCAAAAAATTTCTAAAAATTAAAAAACATCATCCAGGCCTTCAATTTCAAGAAGAAGGGTTCAAGGATAAGGCTGAAAAATACGGGAACAAAAAAAATTTCCTTCCTATCCGTTCCGGAACCCGCCCTGTTAGAAAATTCAAAACATAAATGCCAAAAAATTCTAAAAATTACAAAACATCATCCAGGCTTCATTTCAAGACGAAACGGGACAGGAAAAGCCGAAAAATAGAGAACAAAAAAAATTTCCTTCCTATCCGTTCGATTCCGAGCCGAGTTAGAAAATTCAAAAAATAAATGCAAAAAAATTCTAAAAATTAAAAAACATCATCCGGGCTTCAATTCAGGACGAAACGGGTCAGGAATGGCCTAAAAATAGATAACAAAAAAAATTTCCTTCCTGTCCGCTCGAACCCGAGCCGAGTTAGAAAATTCAAAAATAAATGCAAAAAAAATCTAAAAATTAAATAGCATCATCCAGGCTTCATTTCAAGACGAAACGGGGCAAGAAAGGCCGAAAAATAGTGAACAAAAAAAATTTCCTTCCTATCCGTTCGAACCCGAGC
>NW_022156088.1:0-1799 GCF_001633185.2 Quercus lobata
AACCACTTCTCGGCATTATTTTTAGCCAAAACGGGATGAGATAGGCCAAAAAAGTGAAATCAAAATTTTAGTCCCGAATTCCGTTCATACTCTACCCGGGCAAGAAAATTCCAAAAAAATAATAAAAAAATTCAAAAAATTTTGAAACCTCTTCTCGGCATTATTTTTAGCCAAAACGGGATGAGATAGGCCAAAAAAGTGAAATCAAAATTTGAGTCCCGAATTCCGTTCATACTCTACCCGGGCAAGAAAATTCCGAAAAAAATAATAAAAAAATTCAGAAAATTTTGAAACCTCTTCTCGGCATTATTTTTAGCCAAAACGGGATGAGATAGGCCAAAAAAGTGAAATCAAAATTTCAGTCCCGAATTCCGTTCATACTCGACCCGGGAAGAAAATTTCGAAAAAAATAGGAAAAAAATTCAAAAAATTATAAAACCTCTTCCCGGCATTATTTATAGCCAAAACGGGATGAGATATGCTGAAAAAATGAAATCAAAATTTTAGCCCCGAATTCCGTTCATACTCGACCCGGGCAAGAAAATTCCGAAAAAAATAGTAAAAAAATTCAAAAAATTATAAAACCTCTTCCCGGAATTATTTATAGCCAAAACGGGATGAGATAGGCGGAAAAAATGAAATCAATATTTTAGCCCCGAATTCCGTTCATACTCGATCCGGGCAAGAAAATTCCGAAAAAAATAGTAAAAAAATTCAAAAAATTATAAAACCTCTTCCCGGCTATATTTTTAGCCAAAACGGGATCAGATAGGCCGAAAAAGTGAAATCAAAATTTTAGTCCCAAATTCCGTTCATACTCGACCCGGGAAAAAAAATTCCGAAAAAAATAGTAAAAAAATTCAGAAAATTATAAAACCTCATCTCGGCATTATTTTTAGCAAAAACGGGATGAGATATGCCGAAAAAGAGAAAACAAAATTTTAGTCCGGAATTCCGTTCACACTCGACCCGGGCAAGAAAATTCAGAAAAAAATAGTAATAAAATTCAAAAAATTTTGAAACCTCTTCTCAGCATTATTTTTAGCCAAAACGGGATGAGATAGGCAAAAAAAGTGAAATCAAAATTTTAGTCGCGAATTCCGTTCATACTCGACCAGGGAGAAAATTGTGCCAGAAAAGAACTAGTAAGGAAAATAATCCAAAAATTGATAAACACCTCTTCCCGGCGATTATGTATTTGAGCCATAACGGGATGGAGATAGTCAAAAAAGTGAAAACAAAATTTTAGTCCCGATATCCGTTCAGTACTCGAGCGAGCAGAGCAAAATTCCGAAAAAATATTAAAAAAATTCAAAAATTTATAAAACCCCTTCCGGGACTATTTTAGCCAAATACGGGATGAGAGTACGGGCCAAAAAGTGGAACAAAATTTTGACGTCCCGAATTCCGTTCCATGAGAACTCGGACGCGGACAAAGAAATTCCTGAAAAAAATTTAATTCAAAAAATTTACAAACCGGTCGTATCCCGGGACTATACTTATTAGGCCAAAACGGGAATGACAGTAGGCAAGAAGTGGAAACAGAAATTTTAGTGCCCGAATTTCCGTTCATACTCGACCAGGGCAAGAAAATTCCGAAAAAAATAGTAAAAAATTTCAAAAAATTATAAAACCTCTTCCCCGCATTATTTTTACCTAAATTGGGATGAGATAGACAAAAAAAGTGAAAACAAAATTTTAGTCACGAATTTCGTACATACTCGACCCGGGAAAGAAAATTCCGAAAAAAATAGTAAAGAATTTTAAAAAATTATAAAACCTCTCCTCGGCATTATTTT
>NW_022156089.1:0-1798 GCF_001633185.2 Quercus lobata
AGGACAGATCGAAAAATAGTAAGCAAAAAAAATTTCATCCTATCAGCGATCGAACCCGACCGGCGAGTTGAAAATTAAAAACTAAACGGGCATAAAAAATTTTAAAAAATTTAAAAACATCATCCGGCTTCATTTCAGAAAAACGGGTGCAGGACAAGCCGAAAAATAGAGAAGAAAAAATTTTCTTCGCTATCCGCCGTTCGAACGGCAGACCGCGAGTTAAGAAAATTCAAAAAAATGCAAACTTCTAAGAATTAAACACATCATCCGGCTAACATTTCAAGACGAAAGGGTGAAGACAAGGCGAATAGAGAAATTAAAAAGAATTTCTTTCCGATTCCGTTCGATGACCCTGACTCGAGTTACGAAAATTCAAAAATAATCAAAAATTCTAAAATTAAAATAAACATCATCCAGCGCTTGATTTCAAGATAAAAACAGGTCATGACAGGCCAAAAAATAGAGAATAAGAAAAAATTCATTCCTATCCGTTCGAACTCGACCCGAGTTAGAAAATTCAACAATAAATGCAAAAAAATTCTAAAAATTACAAAACATTATCCGGGTTTCATTTCAAGACGAAGCAGGTCAGGGCAGGCCGAAAAATAGAGAACAAAAAAAATTTCATTCCTATCCGTTCGAACCCGACCCGAGTAATAAAATTCAAAAATAATGCAAAAAAATTTTTAAAATTAAAAAACGTCATCCAGGCTTCATTTCAATGCGGAATGGGTCGGGCAGGCTTGAAAATCCGGGGGAAACAAAAAAAAATTTCCTTCCTATCCGTTCGAACCCGACCCGAGTTAAAAATTTCAAAAAAAATAAATGCAAAAAAAATTTTAAAAATTAAAAAACATCATCCCAAGCTTCTTATTTTCAAGACGAAACGGGTTCAGGACAGGCTGCAAAATACAGAACGGAAATATTTCAATTTTCTAACGTTCGAACCCGACTCTGGACGTTAAAATTTCAAAAAGAATCTGCAACAAAATTTTTAAAATTAAAAACATCATCCAGGCTTCATTTTTCAATAGAAACGGGTCAGGATAGGCCGAAAAAAGAGAAGAAAAGAAAGGTTCATTTCCTATCCGTCGAACCCGGACTTCCCCGAGTTAAAAAATTCAAAATAAGATGCATAAAAATATTTAAAAAATTAAAAATCATTTATCCATTGCTTAATTTTCAGACGAACGGGTCAGGACAGGCTCGCAAACTAGAGAGAAACATTTAATTTCATTCTACCGTTTCGAACCCGCCCGAGTTAGAAAATTCAACAAATAAATGCAAAAATTTTAAAAAATTGAAAAACACGTCCAGGCTTCATTTCAATATGAAACAGGTCAGGATAGGCTGAAAAAAAGTGAAGAAAAAAAATTTCATTCCTATCCGTTCGAACCCGACCCGAGTTAAAAAATTCAAAAATAAATGCATAAAAATTTTAAAAATTAAAAAACATTATCCAGGCTTCATTTCAAGACGAAACGGGTCAGGACAGGCTGCAAAATAGAGAAGAAACATAATTTCATTCCTAACCGTTCGAACCCGACCCGAGTTAAAAAATTCAAAAATAAATGCAAACAAATTTTAAAAATTAAAAAACATCATCCAGACTTCATTTCAAGACGAAACGGGTCAGGACAGGCTACAAAATAGAGAACAAAAATAATTTCATACCTAACCGTTCGAACCCGACCCACGTTAGAAAATTCAAAAATAAATGGAAAAAAATTTTAAAAATTAAAAAACATCATCCAGGCTTCATTTCAAGACGAAACGGGTCAGGACAGACTGCAAAGTA
>NW_022156090.1:0-1788 GCF_001633185.2 Quercus lobata
AAAAATAATTTCTTTCCTACCTGTTCGAAACCGGCCCGAGTTCGAAAATTCTAAAATAAATGCAATAAAATTTTTAAAATTAAAAAACATCATCCAGGCTTCATTTCAAGACAAAACGGGTCAGGACAGGCCGAAAAATTGAGAACAAAAATAATTTCCTTCCTCTCCGTTCGAACCCGACCCGAGCTAGAAAATTCAAAAAATAAATGCAAAAAAATTCTAAAAATTAAAAAACATCATCCAGGGTTCATTTCAAGACCATACGGGCCAGGATAGGCCGAAAATAGAGAACAAAAATAATTTCCTTCCTACCCGTTCGAACCGTCTCGAGTTACAAATTCAAAATGAAGGTAAAAAAATTTTATAAAATTAAAAAACATCACAGGCTTTCATTTATGAGAAACGGTAGGAATCAAAATAGAGAAGAAAAAAATTTCATTCTATCTTCGAACCGCCGGTACAAAATTCCAAAATAAATGCAAAATTTTAATAATTAAAAATAATCATGCTCAGGCTTCATCAGATACGGGTAGGACGGCCGAAAAATAAAGAAAAAAAAATTTCATTCTATCTCGTTTTGAACCCATTCGAGTACAAAATAAAAATGAGGTAAAAATTTAAAATTAAAAAACACATCCAGGCAATTAAGACCGAAATCGGGTCAGCAGCGAAAAATAGAGAAAAAAAATTTCATTCCTAATTCGTTTACCGTCCCGGTTACAATTCAAAATTAGGCAGAAGAATTTTAAAAATTAAACATATCATTTCATTTATGACGAAAGGTCAGGGACAACCAAAAAAATACGTTCGAACCGAGGTCACAAAATTCAAAAAAATCAAAAAATTTTAAAAATTTAAAAAAAATTCTCCAGTGCTTCTTTTCAGATAACGTAGAGGCGAAAATAAGAAAAAATTTTATTCCCTCCGTTCGAACCCGACCGTTCGAACCCGACCCGAGTTAAAAAATTCATAAATAAATGTAAAAAAATTTCAAAAATTAAGAAACATCATCCAGGCTTCATTTCAAGATAAAACGGGTTAGTATAGGCTGAAAAATAGAGAAGAAAAAAAATTTCATTCCTATCCGTTCGAACTCGGCCTGAGTTAAAAAATTCAAAAATAAATGCAAAAAAATTTTAAAAATTAAAACACATCATCCAGGCTTTATTTCAAGACGAAACGGGTCAGAGCAGGCCGAAAAATAGAGAACAAAAAAAATTTCATTCCTATGTTGAACGTCGAGTTAATTCAAAATTTTGGATGAAAATTTTAAAATTTAAAAAACTCATCAGGCTTATTTATGACGAAACGGGTCAGGAGCTAAAATAGAGAGAAAAAATTTTCATTCCTATCCTGTTCGAACCGACGGTTACAAATTCAAAAATAATGCAAAAATTTTAGAAAATTAAAAAAACATCCAGGTTCATTTCAAGATGAAATGGGCCAGGACATGGGAAAATAGAGGAAAAAAAATTTCCATTCATATCCGTTTGACAGTCTCGAGTTTACAAAATTCAAAAATTTAGGCTAAAAAATTTTAAAATTAAAAAACATCATCCAGGCTTCATTTCATGACGAAACGGGTCAGGACAAGCGAAAAAATAGAGAAGAAAAAAAATTTTCATTCCTATCCGTTCGAACCCGACCCGAGTTACAAAATTCAAAAATAAATGCAAAAAAATTTTAAAAATTTAAAAACATCATCCAGGCTTCATTTCAAGATGAAACGGGCCAGGACAGGCCAAAAAATAGAGAACAAAAAAAAATTCATTCCTATCCGTTTGAACC
>NW_022156091.1:0-1788 GCF_001633185.2 Quercus lobata
AACAGTTGCTTTTTCGGTTTCAAAGATTAACGGAAGAGAAAGCTAACCCAAATGTAGTCTTCCACTTCATCAAGCCCTTCCGTACTGAACAATGCTTCACCACCAGACATTGAGAATTTGATCGACTACACACACACACACACACTATTTTCCTTTCCTTTTTTTTTTTTTCTAGATAGAAAGAGAAAAAATCTAAAAGAACAGAATTGGAATTTGGAGTTAGAAAGAGTGAGTCTGAGTAAATATAAATAAAAGCTTCGTGTGCGTCCCTATGTCCCTCGTTGCATACACGGACCAAATTCCACTACGTGTTCTTTCTGCTCTTTTGGATTAGAGAAAAGATTTTAGGGGCTCTCAGATTTTTTTTTGTAAACAGGGGCTCACAGATTTTTGGAATTACATTACAATTACATTTTATATATATATATATATATATATAGACTCTTTTTTATATATATATATATATAATAAAATAAAAAGAATTATGGGAAAGATTGTAGGAGTGAGATTGAGAGGGAGAGTTGGTTGTTGATGCTGTGAGAAATTAGAAAGAGATTTGAGGAATGATAAAGATCACATAATCTTGCATAATTTTGTGTCATAATCTTGCGGTGAGTTGTAATTAATAAATATGTGCTGATGAGTCATGTACCCAAACATTACTCAGATATTTAATTCAATTCTTAGTTGGTGTAATAATTAATAGTATAATGAAATGAAATGATTGTTAATTTTGTGATAGGATTTTGAATTTTGGGGTGTGGCCAGCTCAGTTCTGTTCTGTTCTTTTGCAATTTTATTTTAAGAGTTTACTTTTTTTTTTTTTTTACTGTCTTTTCTTTTCTCTCGAGCTAGTTTTTTTTACATCGACATCCACGCTCCTTTTTTGCGCGTGCATACACGCTTCTTCAGCTGCTTGCTTTGCTTACCTTTATTTATTATTTTTAATAAGATCATAATGTATCTAAAAAAATCTCAACTTTATCAAAAGCCAGCAAACCTTTCATTACAAACGGTGAGTCATTCAAAATACAGGAATCAGTTATTTGTACGGCTCTCATCTTGGCTTAAGTTGTCAACACATCTATTAATTTCCCTATAAACATGCGATACTATTTTCTACTCACTTCTTCGTTGTCTACTCTGTTTCTTTTTTCTTTCTTCCTAAATAAATGAAATTTAAAAGAAAAAACTAAATTTACAATTCACACATGTAAAATTCAAGTTATTTATATGTATATTAATAGACAAAACTCAAAGGAAATCCAACTAGATTTTAATTGGATTTTTAATTTTGTGTCACGTGTCCTATTTAATTTTTAATTTTATGTCAAGTGAATTATTGAGTGTGAAAATCGAAGAGTCCAAATCCAATTAGATTTTAAATTAAATTAGATTTCAATTAGAATCCAATTTTTCACCACGTATCCATTTATTTATTTTTTTAATTTTTATAGCAAGTGAATTATTGGATGAAAAAAACCAAAGAGTCTAAATATAATTAAATTCTAAATTATATATATATGAGAAACCTTTACACATTTTAGAAATGTATGGTTTTTAAAAAGAGTAAGCGGATACTATGTATAATTTGAATTTCTTCTAAAAAAATTGCATAATTGTGCACGGGGCTACACACAGTATACGTGGTGTGGGGAGTACATGCTTTTCATGACAATAGCAAATTTCATTGACCATTCTTGAGAAAAAGAAGAAGAAGAGGTTTTTGTATTTTAAATAAGAGATGAGGAATTTAAACCATCTCATACGGTCATTATTCAAAAAGGA
>NW_022156092.1:0-1788 GCF_001633185.2 Quercus lobata
AATAAATGCAAAAACATTTTAAAAATTAAAAAACATCATCCGGGCTTCATCTCAATATGAAACGGGTCAGGACAGGCTGAAAAATAGAGAACAAGAAAAATTCATTCCTATCCGTTTGAACCCGTCTCGAGTTACAAAATTCAAAAATGAAGGTAAGAAAATTTTAAAAATTAAAAAACATCATCCAGGCTTCATTTCAAGACGAAACGGGTCAGGGCAGGCCGAAGAATAGAGAACAAAAAAAATTTCATTCCTATCCGTTTGAACCCGTCCCGAGTTACAAAATTCAAATATTTAGGCAGAAAAATTTTAAAAATTAAAAAACATCATCCAGGCTTCATTTCATGACGAACGGGTCAGGACAAGCCAAAAAATAGAGAAGAAAAAAATTTTCATTCCTATCCGTTTGAACCCGACCCGATTACAAATTCAAAAATAATCAAAAAAATTTTTAAAAATTAAAAAAACCTTCAATCCAGGCTTTCATTTCAAGATGAAACGGGTAGAGAATAGGACGAAAAATAGAGAAGAAAAATTTCATTCCTATCCGTTCGAATCCGTCGAGTTAAAAAATTCAAAAATATGCAGAAACTTTTAAAAATTAAAAACTAATTCCAGGCTTCCATTTCAAGAGAAACGGGTTCAGGGCAAGCCGAAAAATAGAGAACAAAAAAAATTTCATTCCCTATCCGTTTGAAACCGTCGAGTTCAAATTCAAAATTTAGGCTGAAAATTTAAAATTAAAAAACATCACGGCGTCATTTTCATAACAAACGGGTCAGGACAAGCCACAAAATAGAGAGAAAAAAATTTTTCATCTATCCGTGTCGAACCCGACCGAGTACAAAATTCAAAAATAAATGCAAAAAATTTTAAAAATTAAAAACATCATCCGGACTCATTTCATGACGAAACGGGTCAGCAGCAAAATAGAGAAGAAAAAAATTTTCATTCCTATCCGTTCGAACCCGACCCGAGTTACAAAATTCAAAAATAAATGCAAAAAAATTTTAAAAATTAAAAAACCTCATCCAGGCTTCATTTCAAGATGAAACGGGTAAGAATAGGACGAAAAATAGAGAAGAAAAAAAATTTCATTCCTATCCGTTCGAATCCGTCCCGAGTTAAAAAATTCAAAAATAAATGCAAGAAAATTTTAAAAATTAAAAAACATAATCCAGGATTCATTTCAAGACGAAACGGGTCAGGGCAAGCCGAAAAATAGAGAACAAAAAAAATTTCATTCCTATCCGTTTGAAACCGTCCCGAGTTACAAAATTCAAAAATTTAGGCTGAAAAATTTTAAAAATTAAAAAACATAATCCAGGCGTCATTTCATGACAAAACGGGTCAGGACAAGCCAAAAAATAGAGAAGAAAAAAATTTTCATTCCTATCCGTTCGAACCCGACCCGAGTTACAAAATTCAAAAATAAATGCAAAAAAATTTTAAAAATTAAAAAACATCATCCAGGCTTCATTTCATGACAAAACGGGTCAGGACAAGCCAAAAAATAGAGAAGAAAAAAAATTTCATTCCTATCCGTTCGAACCCGACCCGAGTTACAAAATTCAAAAATAAATGCAAAAAAAATTTTAAAAATTAAAAAACATCATCCAGGTTTCATTTCAAGATGAAACGGGTCAGGATAGGCCGAAAAATAGAGAAGAAAAAAAAATATCTTTCCTTTCCGTTCGAACCCGACCCGAGTTAAAAAATTCAAAATAAATGCAAAAAAATTTTAAAAATAAAAACCTCATCCAGGCTTCATTTCAAGATGAAACGGGT
>NW_022156093.1:0-1787 GCF_001633185.2 Quercus lobata
GTTTTCCCACAGGCTTGAGTCCGAGGACTATGCAATGCCTTGGGTCTGTCCAAAACCTAGTTTTCCACATCCAGGTAGTTGGTTTTCCCACAGGCTTGAGTCCGAGGACTATGCAATGCCTTGGTTCTGTCCAAAACCTAGTTTTCCACATCCAGGTAGTTGGTTTTCCCACAGGTTGAGTCCGAGGACTATGCAATGCCTTGGTTCTGTCCAAACGTACGATATTTATGTCTTGGTTCCCAAGGCATAGTTATGATGGACAGAAGGGCTTGGTTGTCAAGACTTCATGAGATATTTTATGTAGGTGTCCCCATAGCTTGACGGTCGAGGATCATGAGGCCTTGGTTTTGTCCCAATAACTACGATCTTTTATTGTATTGTGGATTCCCATAGGCTTGAGTCAGAACCATGCAGGCTTGGTCTGTCCAAAACTTGAGAGATATTTACGTAATGGTTCCATAGGCTTAGTCCGTGTGACCATGGAAGGCTGGTTCTTCCAAGAATATGGATCTCTTTATGTATGTTGTTTCCCCTAGGCTTGAGGTCTGAGACCATGCAAGGCCCTTGTTTTCAACTACGATTGTGAGTACTGTAGTTTCCCCATAGGCTGATCGAGACCATGCATAGGCTTGTTCTGTTCAAAATTGATTGATCTTTTAGTACTTGGGTTTCCCATGGCCTGAGGTCCGAGGACATCAAAGGCCTTGGGTTCTGTGTCAGAAATGTAGATCCTTTTATGTATTTGGTTCCGCCATAGGCTTGAAAGTCCGATGACTCATGCAAGGCTTTGGGTTCTGTCCAAACTTAGAATTTTTATTAACTTGGTTTCCCCATAGCCTGAGTCCGGGACCAGGACAAGGCCTTGGTTCTGTCCAAAACTTATGAGATATTTTTATGTACTTGGTTTCCCCATAGGCTTGAGTCCGAGGACCATGCAAGGCCTTGGTTCTGTCCAAATCTTACGATCTTTTTATGTATTTGGTTTCCCCATAGGCTTGAGTCCGAGGACCATGCAAGGTCTTGGTTCTGTCCAAAACTTAGGATCTTTTTATGTACTTGGTTTCCCCATAGGCTTGAATCCGAGGACCATGCAAGGCCTTGGTTCTGTCCAAAACTTATGAGATATTTTTACGTACTTGGTTTCCCCATAGGCTTGAGTCCGTGGACCATGGAAGGCCTTGGTTCTGTCCAAAACTTATGATCTTTTTATGTACTTGGTTTCCCCATAGGCTTGAGTCCGAGGACCATGCAAGACCTTGGTTCTGTCCAAAACTTGGGAAAGATTTTTTTTATTACTTTGGTTTTCCCCAAAGGCTTGAGTCGAGAGGACCATGCAAAGGCCTGTTTTGGTCCCAAAAACTTGGATCTTTTTATGTACTTTGTTTCCCCATTAGGCGAGTCTGAGGACCAGTGCAAGGCCTGGTTTGTCCAAAACTTGGAGATTTTTTTTATGTACTTTGTTTCCCCATAGGCTTGAGTCCGTGGACCATGCAAGGCCTTGGTTCTGTCCAAAACTTATAAGATTTCTTTTATGTACTTGGTTTCCCCATAGGCTTGAGTCCGTGGACCATGCAAGGCCTTGGTTCTGTCCAAAACTTGTAAGATTTCTTTTATATACTTGGTTTCCCCATAGGCTTGAGTCCGAGAACCATGCAAGGCCTTGGTTCTGTCCAAAACTTATAAGATTTCTGTTATGTACTTGGTTTCCCCATAGGCTTAAGTCCGAGGACCATGCAAGGCCTTGGTTCTGTCCAAAACTTGTAAGATTTCTTTTTATGTACTTGGTT
>NW_022156094.1:0-1786 GCF_001633185.2 Quercus lobata
AAAAAAAAAAAAAAAAAAAGTGGGTTAATGGAAAAGTGTTCCTATTTTATAAGTAATGTTTTAGTGGAAGTTAGACCAAGAGAATCAATTTTGTACCGGAGGCTGTACCAGTTTGGCTAGTGGAGTACCGGTCAGTACCGGTGTACTGTTTCAGGATTACCGCTATTTTATAAAGACTTCAAATTTAGTAATGATTGAGTGTAAAAATCATGTTAGTAAAAGTCAAAGTACACACAATTTATTAAAAGTATTTATAAATTATAAAATGTCTCATTTAAATATCTTAAAAAAAAAAAAAAAAAAAAAACTCATTTAAATATCTTTGATCCTTAAGTTTTAGTTAAAATACTATCTTTTAAAATTCATTATACATTGATATTATTTTTAATTATTATTATTAATAATACAAAGATTTTTTAGATGACACATGGTAGTAGGTTCTGTTAATTATTATTATTATTATAATAAATCCATTAGAAAATTGTATCATATCTTCTCCGCGGCTAATTTGGCCTGTATCAGTAGTTGTATGCCAGTTTACGAATCATAGAGGTGCCGGCTATCGTACTCCACTTCAACTCACCAGAGCATATAAGCAAAAGCCTCAATAATGTTTCGTCGTGGTGGTGTGCAGGCGGCACGACGGATCGGGTATCCAACAGATAACATCACACACAAAAAGATAGTTTTAGACCACATATAACAACTTAAGATTTATGGAAGACGCTAGAATCAAACTATATCTATATAACAAACAAAAATAGTCCATTAAATAATGAAACATAAATAAAAAACCTCATATCAAAAGGATAGTTAAGATTGACTATCAATTTAATCAAGTTGAGTGGGTGCTTATGAACACACACTGCAAAAACACAAATCCAAACAAAAATATCAGTGAAATCATCATCGTTCTATTCAAGGGAACCAAATAAACAGTCCAACTAGATAAGATATAACAGATAAAAAAAGTCCAAAATTAACCAAAGAGAGGCTGAAACATAGGAAACATGCAAAGAGTTAAAAGAAGGAAAAGTATTAAAGATATGGGATAAAAGGCTGGTACAATGTCATTCAGCCAGCATCAATCAAGAGGAGAGAGAGAGGAGGAGGAGAGAGAGAGAGAGAGAGGAGGGAGAAGAGAGAGAGAGAGAGAGAGAGAGAGAGAGAGAGAGAGAGAGTTACTGAGTTAATTTAGTCTTAAAGAATAAAGACTAAAGAGAGAGAGACATTCATTATTTTAGTTTTCATTTTAGAGAGATAAAGAGAGAGAAACTAAGAGACTAAGAGAGAGTCAGAGAGAAAAAGAGAGAGAAATACCTTGAGGGAGGGAGCACCGAGCACCTAGCACCGGAGTAGAGCGATCTGCGATGAGGGGCGAGCGATGAGCGACGACAACGACGAGCGAGTATTGGGGTTTTTTTGGTTTGGTTTTGGTACAGAGGCTCTGTATTGGGTTTTTTTTTTTTTTTTTTTTTGATAAACACAGTATTGGTTTTGGTTTGTTTTGTTTTGCTCTGTATAAACTGCAACAGTGTATTGGGGATTGGTTTTTTCTGCTTTCTCTGCCAGCGACGTGACCGTGGGTACGGTGGGTAAGTTTGATTTCTGATTCTGTGTTGGTTTTTTTTTTTTTAAAGAATCTGTGGGTGGGTTTGCTCAGTTGGGCTCGCCGTGGGCTTGGCTTGCCGTGGGCTTGTTTCAAATTTTTTTTAGGGCTTTTTTTTTTTTGCTTGAAAGTTGAACTGATAAATTTTGGCTTGGCTCTGTTACAATTTTTTTTTTT
>NW_022156095.1:0-1785 GCF_001633185.2 Quercus lobata
GAAAATTCCGAAAAAAATAGTAAAAAAATTCAAAAAAATTGTAAAACCTATTCCCGGCATTATTTTTAGCCAAAACGGGAAGATATAGGCCGAAAAAGTGAAAACAAAATTTTAGTCCCGAATTCCGTTCATACTCGACCCGGGAAATAAAATTCCGAATAAAATAGTAAAAAAATTCGCAAAATTATAAAACCTCTCCCGGCATTATTTTTACCCAAAACTGGATGAGATAGGCCGAAAAAGTGAAATAAAAATTTTAGTCCCAATTCGTTCATACTGACCGGAAACAATATTCAGAAAAAAATAGACAAAAGTACAAAAATTAAAACCTCTTCCCGCAATCTTTTTATTAGCCAAAATGGGACGAGATCGACATCAAAAGTGAACAACAAAATTTAGTCCCAAATTCGTTACATACTTAACACCCGGAAAGAAAATTCGAAAAAATAGTTAAAACAATTCAAAAATATAAGCTTTTCCAATTATTTTAGCAAAACGGACAATTAGGTCGAAAAGAAAAACCAAACCTTCAGACCCCGAATTACCGTATATCACGACCGGCAAGAAAATCCGAAAAAATAAAAAATATTCAAAAAATTAAAACTCTTCCCGACATTTTGCCAAAACGAGAATACTTAAATGAGCACAAAATTTAGCCCCAATTCCCAACTCACCCGGCTAAAATAATTTCCGAAAAAAAAATATTTAAACTCCAATAAAATTTACCTCTTCCTCTTTTATTACTTTAAAAAAAACGAATTTATAGGCCGAAAGTGAATGAACAAATTTTATTTCCGAAGTCCTTCATATTCGACTCTATAAATCTATCTATATATATATATAAATTCAAAAATTATTTATACCTCCTCCCGGCATTATTTTTAGCCAAAAAGGGATGAGATTGGCCGACAAAGTGAGCACAAAATTTTAGTCCCGAATTCCGTTCATACTAGACCCGGGCTAGAAAATTCCGAAAAAAAATAGTTAAAATTTCAAAAAATTGTAAAACCTCTTCCCGGCATTACTTTTATAGAAAACGGGATGAGATAGGCCGAAAAAGTGGAACAAAATTTTATTCCCGAAGTCCGTTCATACTCGACACTGGCAAGAAAATTCCGACAAAAATAGTAAAAAAATTCAAAAAATTATTAAACCTCCTCCCGGCATTATTTTTAGCCAAAAAGGGATGAGATTGGCCGACAAAGTGAACACAAAATTTTAGTCCCGAATTCCGTTCATACTAGACGACGGGAATAAATTCAGAAAATAGTAAAAAAAATTCAAAAAATTTAAAACCTCTTCCCGGTATTATTTTTAGCCAAACGGAAGAGATAGGGATAAAGAAACAAAATTTTAGTCTCGAATTTCCGTTCATCACGACGGGCAAAAATTCTGATAAAATAGTAAAAAATTCCATATCATGAACCCTTCTTCGGCAATATTTTTGCCCAACGGGGATGAGATCGGCCCGAAATAGAAGAAAACAAAATTTTGTCCCGAATTCCGTTCATGACAGAGGCCCGGGAAACAAATTCGAAAAAAACTAGTAAAAAAATTCAAAAAATTATAAAACCTCTTCCCGGCATTATTTTTAGCCAAAACGGGACGAGATAGGCCGAAAAAGAGAAAACAAAATTTTAGTCCCGAATTCCGTTCATATTTGACCCGGGCAAGAAAATTCAGAAAAAAATAGTAAAAAAATTCAAAAAATTATAAAACCTCTTTCTGGCATTATTTTTATCCAAAACGGGATGAGATGGCCCGAAAAAAGGAAAACAAAATTTT
>NW_022156096.1:0-1785 GCF_001633185.2 Quercus lobata
TAGTTGCCTTAAGTATTAATTTCCCCTTAGTCTGTGGTCCGTGGAGCCATGCAGGACTATGTTCTGTTTAAAACTTATATGAGTAATAATTTCCCCCAAGTCTGTGGTCCGAGGAGCCATGCAGGACTTGGGTTCTGTCTAAAACTATGAATAGTTGCCTTAAGTATTAATTTCCCCTTAGTCTGTGGTCCGTGGAGCCATGCAGGACTAGGTTCTGTTTAAAACTTATATGAGTAATGATTTCCCCCAAGTCTGTGGTCCGAGGAGCCATGCAGGACTTGGGTTCTGTTTAAAACTATGAATAGTTGCCTTAAGTATTAATTTCCCCTTAGTCTGCGGTCCGTGGAGCCGTGCAGGACGAGGTTCTGTTTAAAACTTATATGAGTAATAATTTCACCCAAGTCTGTGGTCCGAGGAGCCATGTAGGACTTGGGTTCTGTCTAAAACTATGAATAGTTGCCTTAAGTATTAATTTCCCCTTAGTCTGTGGTCTGTGGAGCCATGCAGGACTAGGTTCTTTTTAAAACTTATATGAGTAATAATTTCCCCCAAGTCTGTGGTCCGAGGAGCCATGCAGGACTTGGGTTCTGTCTAAAACTATGAATAGTTGCCTCAAGTATTAATTTCCCCTTAGTCTGTGGTCCGTGGAGCCATGCAGGACTAGGTTCTGTTTAAAACTTATATGAATAATAATTTCCCCCAAGTCTGTGGTCCGAGGATCCATGCAGGACTTGGGTTCTGTTTAAAACTATGAATAGTTGCCTCAAGTATTAATTTCCCCTTAGTCTGTGGTCCGTGAAGCCATGCAGGACTAGGTTCTGTTTAAAACTTATATGAGTAATAATTTCCCCCAAGTCTGTGGTTCGAGGATCCATGCAAGGACTGGTTTTGTTTAATATGAAATAGTGCCTCAAGTATTAATTTCGCCCTTAGTTCTGTGGTCCGTGAGAGCCGATGCAGGATCTAGGTGTCTGTTTAAAACTTATATAGAGAATTTCCCCCAGTCTGTGTTCGAGATCCAGTGGCGGACTTGGGTTCTGTTTTAAAACTTGATAGTTGCCTTAGATATTAATTTGCCCCTAGTCCTGTGGTCCGTGCGGAGCCATGCAGGAAATGAGAGAGTTCTGTGTATAAAGAAGACTTAATTATGAAAGGATAGAATTCCCCAAGTGCTGGGTCCGAGGAGCCTGCAAGGGACTGTGGGTGTCTTGTTAAAACTATGAATAGTTCCTTAAGTATTATTTCCCCATAGTTCCTGTGGTCGTGGACCATGCAGGACTGGTTCTGTGATTAAGAGAACTTAATATGAGTATAATTTCCCCCAAGTCTGTGGTCTGAGGATCCATGCAGGGACTTAGGTTCTGTTTAAAACTAAGATGAAATAGTTTGCTTTAAGTAATTTAATTCCCCTTAAGTATGTGGTCCGTGAAGAGCCAGCAGGACTAAGGTTCTGTTTTAAAACTTAATATAGTAAGTAATTTTCCCCCAAGCTGTGGCGCGAGGAGCCATGCAAGGACTTGGTTCGTTTAAACACATGAATAGGTTGCCGTTAAGATATTGATTCCCCTTAGTCTGTGGTCCGGGGCCATGCAGGACTAGGTTCTGTTTAAAACTTATATGAGTAATAATTTCCCCCAAGTCTGTGGCCCGAGGAGCCATGCAGGACTTGGGTTCTGTTTAAAACTATGAATAGTTGCCTTAAGTATTAATTTCCCCTTAGTCTGTGGTCCGTGGAGCCATGCAGGACGAGGTTCTGTTTAAAACTTATATGAGTAATAATTTCCC
>NW_022156097.1:0-1783 GCF_001633185.2 Quercus lobata
AAAATTTCCTTCCATCCGTCGATACCCGACCCGTGTTAGAAAATCAAAAATAAGCACAAATTCTTAAATTAAATAGCATCATGCAGGCTTTCATTTCAAGACAAAACGGGGACCCTGGATTAGGCCGGAAAATAGAGACAAAAAAAATTTCCTCCTCCGTTCGAGACCCGAGCGAGTAGAATCAAACATAAATGCAAAAAAATTCTAAAAATTAAAAAACATCATCCGGGCTTCAATTCAGGACGAAACGGGTCAGGAATGGCCTAAAAATAGAGAACAAAAAAAATTCCCTTCCTATCCGTTCGAATCCGAGCCGAGTTAGAAAATTCAAAAAATAAATGCAAAAAAATTCTAAAAATTAAAAAACATCATCCGGGCTTCAATTCAGGACGAAACGGGTCAGGAATGGCCTAAAAATAGATAACAAAAAAAATTTCCTTCCTGTCCGCTCGAACCCGAGCCGAGTTAGAAAATTCAAAAAATAAATGCAAAAAAATTCTAAAAATTAAAAAACATCATCCGGGCTTCAATTCAGGACGAACGGGTCAGGAATGGCCTAAAAATAGAGAACAAAAAAAATTTCCTTCTGTCCGCTCGAACCCGAGCCGAGTTAGAAAATTCAAAAATAAATGCAAAAAAATTCTAAAAATTAAATAGCATCATCCAGGCTTCATTTCAATACGAAACGGGACAAGAAAGGCCGAAAAATAGAGAACAAAAAAAATTTCCTTCCTATCCGTTCGAACCCGAGCCGAGTTAGAAAATTCAAAACATAAATGCCAAAAAATTTGAAAAATTAAATAGCATCATCCAGGCTTCATTTCAAGACGAAACGGGACAGAAAAGGCCGAAAAATAGAGAACAAAAAAAATTTCCTTCCTATCGGTTCGAACCCGAGCCGAGTTAGAAAATTCAAAATAAATTGCAAAAAATTCTAAAAATTATAACATCATCCGGCTTCATTTCAAGACAAAACGGGTCAGGAAAGGCCGAAAAAATGAGAAAAAAAAATTTCCTTCCTATCGTTCAAACCGAGCCGAGTTAGAAAATTAAAATAAATGCAAAAAAATTCTAAAATTAAAAACATCATCCAGGCCTCAATTTCCAGAAGAAACGGGTTCAGGATAGGCGAAAAATAGGGGAAAAAAAACATTTCCTTCCATAATCCGTTCGAACCCGAACCGTGTTAAGAAAAAAATTCAAAACATAAATGCCAAAAATTCTAAAAAAATTCCAAACATCCTCAGGCTTTCAAGACGAAACGGGAACAGGAAAAAGCCGAAAATAGAGAACAAAAAAAATTTCGCTTCATCCCGTTCGAACCCGACCGAGTTAGAAAATCAAAAATAAATGCAAAAAATTCTAAAATTAAAAATAACATCATCTCAGGCTTCATTTCAAACGAAACGGGTCAGGAAAAGGCCGAAAAATAGAGAAAAAAAAATTTCCTTCCTATCCGTTCAAACCCGAGCCGAGTTAGAAAATTCAAAAATAAATGCAAAAAAATTCTAAAAATTAAAAAACATCATCCAGACTTCATTTCAAAACGAGACGGGTCTGGAAAGGCCGAAAAATAGAGAACAAAAAAAATTTCCTTCCCATCTGTTCGAACCCGAGCCGAGTTAGAAAATTCAAAAATAAATGCAAAAAAATTCTAAAAATTAAATAGCATCATCCAGGCTTCATTTCAAGACGAAACGGGACAAGAAAGGCAGAAAAATAGAGAACAAAAAAAATTTCCTTCCTATCCGTTCGAACCCGACCCGAGTTAGAAAATTCAAAA
>NW_022156098.1:0-1781 GCF_001633185.2 Quercus lobata
AAACGGGTCAGGACAGGCGAAAATAGAGAATAAAAAAAATTTCATTCCTATCCGTTCAATCTCGACCCGAGTTAGAAAATTCAAAAATAAATGCAAAAATTTTTTAAAAATTAAAAAACATCATCCAGGCTTCATTTCATGATGATACGGGTCAGGAAAGGCCGAAAAATAGAGAATAAAAAAATTTAATTCCTATCCGTTCAATCCCGACCCGAGTTAGAAAATTCAAAAATAAATGCAAAAAAATTCAAAAAATTACAAAACATCATCCAGGCTTCATTTCATGACGAAACGGGTCAGGACAGGCCGAAAATAGAGAATAAAAAAAATTACATTCCTATCCGTTCGAACCCGACCCGAGTTAGAAAATTCAAAAATAAATGCAAAAAAATTCTAAATATTACAAAACATCATCCGGGCTTCATTGCAAGACGAAACGGGTCTGGACAGGCCGAAAAATAGAGAACAAAAAAAATTTCATTCCTATTCGTTCAATCCCGACCTGAGTTAGAAAATTCGAAAATAAATGCAAAAAAATTCTAAAAATTACAAAACATCATCCAGGCTTCATTTCATGACGATACGGGTCAGGAAAGGCCGAAAAATAGAGAATAAAAAAAATTTCATTCCTATCCGTTCAAACCCGACCCGAGTTAGGAAAATCAAAAATAAATGCAAAAAAAATCTAAATTTACAAAACATCATCCGGGCTTCATTGCAAGACGAAAACGGGTCTGGACAGGCCGAAAAATAAGAACAAAAAAAATTTCATCCTATTCGTTCAATCCCGACCTGAGTTTAGAAAAATTCTGAAAATAAAGCAAACAAAAAATTCTAAAAATTACATAACATCATCCAGGCTTCATTTCATGACGATACGGGTCAGGAAAGGCCGAAAAATAGAGAATTAAAAAAAATTTCATTCCTATCCGTTCGAAACCCGACCCGAGTTAGAAAATTCCAAAAATAAAATGCATAAATTTCTAAAAATTACAAAACCATCATCCGGGCTTCATTTCAAGACGGAAACGGTCAGGACAGGCCGAAAAATTTAGAGATCCCAAAAAAAATTTCATTCCTATTCGTTGATCCCGACCTGAGTTAGAAAATTCAAAAATAAATGCAAAAAAATTTAAAAAACTAAAAAACATCATCCAGGCTTCATTTCATGATGATACGGGTCAGAAAAGGCCGAAAAATAGAGAATAAAAAAATTTCATTCCTATCCGTTCAAACCCGACCCGAGTTAGAAAATTGAAAAATAAATGCAAACAAATTCTAAAAATTACAAAACATCATCCGGGCTTCATTTCAAGACGAAACGGGTCAGGACAGGCCGAAAAATAGAGAACAAAAAAAAATTTCATTTCTATTCGTTCAATCCCGACCCGAGTTAGAAAATTCAAAAATAAATGCAATAAAAATTTTAAAAATTAAAAAACATCATCCAGGCTTCATTTCATGATGATACGGGTCAGGAAAGACCGAAAAATGGAGAATAAAAAAATTTCATTCCTATCCGTTCAATCTCGACCCGAGTTAGAAAATTCAAAAATAAATGCAAAAATTTTTTAAAAATTAAAAAACATCATCCAGGCTTCATTTCATGATGATACGGGTCAGGAAAGGCCGAAAAATAGAGAATAAAAAAATTTAATTCCTATCCGTTCAATCCCGACCCGAGTTAGAAAATTCAAAAATAAATGCAAAAAAATTCAAAAAACTACAAAACATCATCCAGGCTTCATTTCATGACGAAACGGGTCAGGACAGGCCGAAAA
>NW_022156099.1:0-1779 GCF_001633185.2 Quercus lobata
CCCGACCCGAGTTAGAAAATTCAAAAATAAATGCAAAAAAATTCAAAAAATTACAAAACATCATCCGAGCTTTATTTCAAGACGAAACGGGTCAGGACAGACAAAAAAATAGAGAATAATAAAAAATTCATTCCTATCCGTTCGAACCCGACCCAAGTTAGAAAATTCAAAAATAAATGCAAAAAAATTCTAAAAAATACAAAACATCATCCGGGCTTCATTTCAAGACGAAACGGGTCAGGAACTAGGGCCAGGAAAAATAGAGAAAAAAAAAAATTTCAATTCCTATTCGTTCATCCCGACCCGGCTAGAAAATTCAAAAATAAATGCAAAAAAATTTTAAAAATTAAAAAACATCATCCAGGCTTCATTCCATGATGATACAGGTTAGGAAAGATCGAAAAATAGATAATAAAAAAAATTCATTCCTATCCGTTCAATCCCGACCCGAGTTAGAAAATTCAAAAATAAATGCAAAAAAATTCTAAAAATTACAAAACATCATCCGGGCTTCATTTCAAGACGAAACGGGTCAGGACAGGCCGAAAACTAGAGAATAAAAAAAATTTCATTCCTATACGTTCGGACCCGACCCGAGTTAGAAAATTCAAAAATAAATGCAAAAAAATTATAAAAATTACAAAACATCATCCGGGCTTCATTTCAAGACGAAGCAGGTCAGGACAGGCCGAAAAATAGAGAACAAAAAAAATTTCATTCCTATCCGTTCGAACCCGACCCGAGTTAGAAAATTCAAAAATAAATGCAAAAAAATTCAAAAAATTACAAAACATCATCCGAGCTTCTTTTCAAGACGAAACGGGTCAGGACAGACCAAAAAATAGAGAATAATAGAAAATTCATTCCTATCCGTTCGAACCCGACCCGAGTTAGAAAATTCAAAAATAAATGCAAAAAAATTCTAAAAATTACAAAACATCATCCGGGCTTCATTTCAAGACGAAACGGGTCAGGAAGGCCGAAAAATAGAGAACAAAAAAAATTTCATTCCTATTCGTTCGATCCCGACCCGAGTTAGAAAATTCAAAAATAAATGTAAAAAAATTTTAAAAAGTAAAAAACATCATCCAGGCTTCATTTCATGATGATACTGGTCAGGAAAGGCCGAAAAATAGAGAACAAAAAAAATTTCATTCCTATCCGTTCAATCCCGACACGAGTTTGAAAATTCGTAAATAAATGCAAAAAAATTCTAATTAAAACTCTCAGGCTTCTTTCATGACGTCGGGTCAGGAAGGGCCGAAACTTAGGAATAAAAAAAATTTCATTCCTATCCGTTCGACCCGACGAGTTAGGAAAATCAAAAATAAATGCAAAAAAATTCAAAAAATTACAAAACATCATCCGGGCTTCATTTCAAGACGAAGCAGGTCAGGGCAGGCTGAAAAATAGAGAACAAAAAAAATTTCATTCCTATCCGTTCAAACCCGACCCGAGTTAGAAAATTCAAAAATAAATGCAAATAAATTCTAAAAATTACAGAACATCATCCGGGCTTCATTTCAAGACGAAACGGGTCAGGACAGGCCGAAAAATAGAGAACAACAAAAATTTCATTCCTATTCGTCCAATCCCGACCCGAGTTAGAAAATTCAAAAATAAATGCAAAAAAATTTTAAAAATTAAAAAACATCATCCAGGCTTCATTTCATGATGATACGGGTTAGGAAAGACCGAAAAATAGAGAATAAAAAAAATTTCATTCCTATCCATTCAATCCCGACCCGAGTTAGAAAATTCTAAAATAAATGAAAAAAT
>NW_022156100.1:0-1779 GCF_001633185.2 Quercus lobata
TTTTAGGCCATTCCTGACCCGTTTCGTCCCGAATTGAAGCCTGGATGATGTTTTTTAATTTTTAGAATCTTTTTGCATTTATTTTTTGAATTTTCTAACTCGGCTCGGATTCGAACGGATAGGAAGCAAATTTTTTTTCTCTCTATTTTTCGGCCTTTCCTGACCCGTTTCGTCTTGAAATGAAGCCTGGATGATGTTATTTAATTTTTAGAATTTTTTTGCAGTTATTTTTTGAATTTTCTAACTCGGCTCGGATTCGAATGTATAGGAAGGAAATTTTTTTTGTTCTCTATTTTTTGGCTTTTCCTGTCCCGTTTCGTCTTGAAATGAAGCCTGGATGATGTTATTTAATTTTTAGAATTTTTTTGCAGTTATTTTTTGAATTTTCCTAACTCCGCTCGGGTGTCGAGACGGATAGGAAAGGAATTTTTTGTTCTCTATTTTTTCGGCCTTTCCTGTCCCCGTTTCGTCTTGAATGAAGCCTGGATGATGCTATTTTATTTTTCGAATTTTTTGGCATTTATGTTTTGAATTTTCTAACTCGGCTCGGGTTCGAACGGATAGGAAGGAAATTTTTTTTGTTCTCTATTTTTCGGCCTTTCTTGTCCCGTTTCGTCTTGAAATGAAGCCTGGATGATGCTATTTAATTTTTAGAATTTTTTTGCATTTATTTTTGAATTTTCTAACTCGGCTCGAGTTCGAGCGGACAGGAAGGAAATTTTTCTTGTTCTCTATTTTTGGGCCATTCCTGACCCGTTTCGTCCTGAATTGAAGCCCGGATGATGTTTTTTAATTTTTAGAATTTTTTTGCATTTATTTTTTGAATTTTCTAACTCGGCTCGGATTCGAACGGATAGGAAGGAAATTTTTTTTGTTCTCTATTTTTCGGCTTTTCCTTTCCCGTTTCGTCTTGAAATGAAGCCTGGATGATGTTTTGTATTTTAGAATTTTTTGGCATTTTGTTTTTGAATTTCTAAACTCGGCTTCGGGTTCGACGGATAGGAAAGGAAATTTTTTTTGTTCCCTATTTTTCCGGCCTGTCCTGACCCGTTCGTTCATTGAAATGGAGGCCTGGATGATGTTTTTATTTTTTAGAAATTTTTTGCATTTATTTTTGGACATTTTTCTACCTCGGGTCCTGGTTCGATAACGGCTGGAAGGAAATTTTTTTTGTTTCTCTATTTTTCGGCCTTTCCAGACTCCGTCTCGTTGAAACGAAGCCCGATGAATGCTTTTTTTCTAAAATTTTAGAATTTTTTTGCATTTATTTTTTGAAATTTTCTAACTCGGCTCGTGATTCGAACGGATAGGAAGGAAATTTTTTTTTTGTTCCTCTGTTTTCCCCGGCTTTTCCTGTCCAGTTTGTCTTGAAATGATGCCTGGATGAGTTTTGTAATTTTAGAATTTTTTTTGCATTTATGTTTTCAATTTTCTAAACTCCGGCTCGGGTTCTCCGCGACAGGAAGGGAAATTTTTTTTTGTTCTCTATTTTCGGCTTTTCCTGTCCGTTTCCCTTGAAATGAAGCCTGAGATGTTTTGAATTTTAAGAATTTTGCCTTTATTTTTTAATTTTCTAACTCGGGTCGTGTTCGAACGGATAGGAAGGAATTTTTTTTTATTTTCTATTTTTCGGCCTGCCCTGACCCGTTTCGTCTTGAAATGAAGCCTGGATGATGTTTTTTTTTTTATTTTTAAAAAATTTTTGCATTTATTTTTGAATTTTTTAAGTCGGGTCGGGTTCGAACTGATAGGAAGGAAATTTTTTTTTGTTCTCTATTT
>NW_022156101.1:0-1778 GCF_001633185.2 Quercus lobata
AAAAAAAAAAAAACTCGTATAAATTTTAAACGAAAATTCCCCTGTGTTTGACTGATCAAGAATTTTGACCTGAATCCAAAATCGGTGTTTTTGGATGTAAACTTGTCTATAGCATATATAAAACTCAGAGAAACAATTGGAAAATTATTTCAAAAAGATAAAAAAAACTCGGATCAATTTTGTACGAAAATGCCCCTTGGTTAGGCTGGTCAAGAATATTGACCTGAATCAAATGTCGGCGTGTATGCCTGAAACTTGTAGACTAGCACTTAAGCAAGTCGTCGAAGGCAAATGCAATAAATTCATTAGAAGGAAAAGAAAAAAAAATAAAAAAAAACTTGTATCAATTTTTGATTTGAAAAGCCCCTCGGTATATTGGTCAACATTTTCCCTGATCCAGTATCTTGTGCTTTTGCTTAAAACTTGTAGAATAGCATATATAGAGCGTCCAACTTGGAATTCTAATGCAAACAACAAAAAAAAAAAAAAAAAAAAGCTCACTAATTTTATTACGAAAATGACCCTCGCAGACTACCAAGAATTTTGACGCGGCAATAAATGTCGGCATGTGTGCAGGAAACTTGTAGAGAGCAAATTAAAAGAGAGCAAAAGAAACAAATGCAAAGATTCTCTTTAGACAGAAAAGAAAAAAAAAAAACTCGTTATGAATTTCAGTACGAAAATGCCCTCGGGTAGATTGGTCAAGAATTTGACCTCTATCAAATGTCGAAGTGTGGTGCATGAAAAATGTAACCAGCCCATTAAGGCGTTGAAAGAAACAAATGCAGTCAATAAAAGAAAAGAAAAAAAAAAAAACTCGTAATAAATTTTCAACGCAAAATTCCCCTGTGTTTTTGCTGATAAGAATTTTGACCTGGAATCCAAAATCGGTGTTTTTGATGTAAACTTGTTATAGCATATAGTAAAACTCCGGAAACAATTGGAAATTATTTCAAAAATGATAAAGAACTCGTATCAATTTTGTATGAAAATGCCCTAGGTTAGACCGGACAAGAATTTTTAACTGAATCAAATGTCGGTGTGTGTGCGGGAAAACTTGTGGACAGCACATTAAGTCGTCGAAGAAACAAATGCAAAATTAATTAGAAAGAAAAGAAATGAAAAAAAAAAAAAAACTTGTATCAAATTTGAATGAAAATGGCCCTCGGTCAGATTGGTCAACAATTTTCACTTGAATCCAGTATCATTGTTTTTGCATTCAAACTTGTAGATAGCATATATAGAGCTCCAAGAAACAATTGGAAAATTCTTTTTGAAAACAACCCAAAAAAAAAAAAAAAAACCTCTAGTAATTTTTGTACGAAAATGCCCCTCGGTCAGACTGCCCAAGAATTTTGACCGGAATCAAATGTCGGCATCTGCAGGAAAACTTGTAGAGAGCATATTAAGAGAGCCAAGAAACAAATGCAAAATTCTTTAGAAAGAAAAGTAAAGAAAAAAAACTCGTATTAATTTTGTACGAAAATGCCCCTCGGG
This sequence comes from Quercus lobata, assembly GCF_001633185.2. Lineage (NCBI taxonomy): Eukaryota > Viridiplantae > Streptophyta > Magnoliopsida > Fagales > Fagaceae > Quercus > Quercus lobata. Next base: position 1,498 of record NW_022156101.1, read on the forward strand.
TAGATTGGTCAAGAATTTTGACCTCTATTAAATGTCGACGTGTGTGCATGAAAACTTGTAGATAGCACATCAAGGTGTTGAAGAAACAAATGAAAGTCATTAGAGAGAGAGAAAAAAAAAAATAGAGACTCTTATAAATTTTGAACGAAAATGCCCCTGTCTTTGACTGGTCAAGAATTTTGACCAAAATCCAAAATCGGTGTTTTTAGATGCAAACTTGTAGGTAGCATATACCAAACTCGAAGAAACAAATGGAAAATTCCTTCAAAAAAAAAAAAAAA
>NW_022156102.1:0-1777 GCF_001633185.2 Quercus lobata
ATGTTATTTAATTTTTAGAATTTTTTTGCATTTATTTTTGAATTTTCTAACTCGGGTCGGGTTCGAACGGATAGGAAGGAAATTTTTTTTGTTCTCTATTTTTCGGCTTTTCCTGTCCCGTTTCGTCTTGAAAGCCTGGATGATGTTTTGTAATTTTTAGAATTTTTTGGCATTTATGTTTTGAATTTTCTAACACGGGTCGGGTTCGAACGGATAGGAAGGAAATTTTTTTTGTTCCCTATTTTTCGGCCTATCCTGACCCGTTTCTTCTTGAAATGAGGCCTGGATGATGTTTTTTAATTTTTAGAATTTTTTTGCATTTATTTTTGAATTTTCTAACTCGGCTCGGGTTTGAACGGATAGGAAGGAAATTTTTTTTTCTCTACTTATCTTTCGGCCTTTCCTGACCCTTTCGTCCTGAATTGAAGCCTGGATGATGTTTTTTAATTTTTAGAATTTTTTTGCATTTATTTTTTGAATTTTCTAACTCGGCTCGGATTCGAACGGATAGGAAGCAAATTTTTTTTTTCTCTATTTTTCGGCCTTTCCTGACCCGTTTCGTCTTGAAATGAAGCTTGGATGATGTTATTTAATTTTTAGAATTTTTTTGCAGTTATTTTTTTGAATTTTCTAACTCGGCTCGTATTCGAACGGATAGGAAGGAAATTTTTTTTGTCTCTATTTTTTAGGCCAATCCTGACCCGTTTCGTCCTGAATTGAAGCCTGGATGATGTTATTTAATTTTTAGAATTTTTTTGCATTTATTTTTGAATTTTCTAACCCGGGTCGGGTTCGAACAGATAGGAAGGAAATTTTTTTTGTTCACTATTTTTAGGCCTTTCCTGATCCGTTTCGTCTTGAAATGATGCCTGGATGATGTTATTTAATTTTTAGAAATTTTTTGCAGTTATTTTTTGAATTTTCTAACTCGGCACGGATTCTAACGGATAGGAAGGAAATTTTTTTTGTTCTCTATTTTTAGGCCAATCCTGACCCGTTTCGTCCTGAATTGAAGCCTGGATGATGTTTTTTAATTTTTATAATTTTTTTGCATTTATTTTTTGAATTTTCTAACTCGGCTCGGATTCGAACGGATAGGAAGCAAATTTTTTTTGTTCTCTATTTTTCGGCCTTTCCTGACCCGTTTCGTCCTGAAATGAAGCCTGGATGATGTTTTTTAATTTTTAGAATTTTTTTGCAATTATTTATTGAATTTTCTAACTCGGCTCAGATTCGAACGGATATGAAGGAAATTTTTTTTGTTCTCTATTTTTCGGCTTTTCTTGCCCGTTTCGTCTTGAAATGAAGCCTGGATGATGTTTTGTAATTTTTAGAATTTTTTGGCATTTATGTTTTGAATTTTCTAACTCGGCTCGGGTTCGAACGGTAAGGAAGGCCAAATTTTTTTTGTTCTCATATTTTTCGGCCCTTTCTGTCGCGTTTCGTCTTGGAAATGAAGCTGGGATGATGCTATCTAACTTTTTCGGAATTTTTTGGCATTTATGTTTTGATTTTTCTAACTCGGCTCGGGTTCGAACGGATAGGAAGGAAATTTTTTTTGTTCACTATTTTTCGGCCTTTCTTGCCCCGTTTCGTCTTGAAATGAAGCCTGGATGATGCTATTTAATTTTTAGAATTATTTTGCATTTATTTTTGAATTTTCTAACTCGGCTCGGGTTCAAGCGGACCGGAAGGAAATTTTTTTTGTTATCTATTTTTAGGCCATTCCTGACCCGTTTCGTCCTGAATTGAAGCCCGGATGATTGGTTTTTTAATT
>NW_022156103.1:0-1772 GCF_001633185.2 Quercus lobata
AAAAATAGAGAAGAAAAAAAATTTCATTCCTATCCATTCGAACCCGACCCGAGTAAAAAAATTCAAAAATAAATGCATAAAAATTTTAAAAATTAAAAAACATCATCCAGGCTTCATTTTAATATGAAACGGGTCAGGATAGGCGGAAAAATAGAAAAGAAAAAAAATTTCTTTCCTATCCGTTCGAACCCGACCCGAGTAAAAAAATTCAAAAATAAATGCATAAAAATTTTAAAAATTAAAAAACATCATCCAGGCTTCATTTAAAGACGAAACGGGTCAGGATTGGCTGAAAAATAGAGAACAAAAAAAATTTAATTCCTATCCGTTCGAACCCGACCCGAGTTAGAAAATTCAAAAATGAAATGCAGAAAAAAATTTTAAAAATAAAAAACATATCCAGGCTTCTATTTCAATAGGAAACGGTTCAAACTGCCGAAAAATAGAGATGAAACAAAAATTCATTCCTATCCGTACGAAGACCCGACCGAGTTAGAAAATTCAAAAATGAATGAAATTTAAAATTAAAAAAACATCATCCAGGCTTCATTAATATAAACGGTCAGGATAGGCCGAAAAAATAGAGATAGAAAAAAGAATTCATTCTATCCATTCGAAACCCGACCCGAGTAAAATTCAAAAATAAATGCTAAAATATGTTAAAAAATTAAAAAACATCAATGCGTCAGCTTTCAATTAAAAGACGAAACGGGTTTAGGATAGCTGAAAAATGAAAGAACAAAAAAAATTTCATTCCTATCCCCGTCGAACCCTGACCCGAGTTTAAAAATTAAAAAAATAAATGCAAAAAAATTTTAAAAATTAAAAAAATCATCCAGGCTTCATTTCAAGACGAAACGGGTCAGGACAGGCTGCAAAACAGAGAACAAAAATAACTTCATTCCTAACCGTTCGAACCCGACCCGAGTTAGAAAATTCAAAAATAAACGCAAAAAAATTTTAAAAATTAAAAAACATCATCCAGGCTTCATTGAAAGACGAAACGGGTCAGGATAGGCTGAAAAACAGAGAACAAAAAAACTTTCATTCCTATCCGTTCGAACCTGACCCGAGTTAGAAAATTCAAAAATAAATGCAAAAAAAATTTAAAAATTAAAAAACATCATCCAGGCTTCATTTCAATATGAAACGGGTCGGGATAGACCGAGAAATAGAGAAGAAAAAAATTTCATTCCTATCCGTTCGAACCCGACCCGAGTTAAAAAATTCAAAAATAAATGCAAAAAAATTTTAAAAATTAAAAAAATCATCCAGGCTTCATTTCAAGACGAAACGGGTCAGGACAGGCTGCAAAACAGAGAACAAAAATAACTTCATTCCTAACCGTTCGAACCCGACCCGAGTTAGAAAATTCAAAAATAAACGCAAAAAAATTTTAAAAATTAAAAAACATCATCCAGGGTTCATTTCAATATGAAACGAGTCAGGATAGGCCGAAAAATAGAGAAGAAAAAAAATTTCATTCCTATCCATTCGAACCCGACCTGAGTAAAAAAATTGAAAAATAAATGCATAAAAATTTTAAAAATTAAAAAACATCATCCAGGCTTCATTTAATGACGAAATGGTTCAGGATAGGCTGAAAAATAGAGAACAAATTCATTCCTATCCGTTCGAACCCGACCTGAGTTAGAAAATTCAAAAATAAATGCAAAAAAATTTTAAAAATTAAAAAACATCATCCAGGCTTCATTTCAATATGAAACGGGTCAGGATAGGCCGAAAAATAGAGAAGAAAAAAAATTTCTTTC
>NW_022156104.1:0-1771 GCF_001633185.2 Quercus lobata
ACTCAAGCCTATGGGGAAACCAACTACATAAAAATTAAGTTTTGGACAGAACCAAGGTATTGCATGGTCCTCGGACTCAAGCCTATAGGGAAACCAACTACTTAGAAAATTAAGTTTTGGACAGAACCAAGGTATTGCATGGTCCTCGGACTCAAACCAATAGGGAAACCAACTACTTAGAAAATCAAGTTTTGGACAGAACCAAGGTATTGCATGGTCCTCGGACTCAAGCCTATGGGGAAACCAACTACTTAAAAATCAAGTTTTGGACAGAACCAAGGTATTGCATGGTCCTCGGACTCAAACCTAAAGGGAAACCAACTACTTAGAAATCATGTTTTGGACAGAATCAAGGTATTGCAAGGTCCTGGGACTCAAGCCTATAGGGAAACCAACTACTTAAAAATTAAGTTTTGGACAGAACGAAGGGATTGCATGGTCCTCTGACCAAGTCCTATGGGGACACTATTAAAAATTAAGTTTTGGTACAGAACCAAGGTATTGCCATGGTTCCTTCAGACTCAAGCCTATGGGAAAACCAACTACTTAAAAAATCAAGTTTTGGATAGAAAACGGTTTTGCATGTCCCTCTCGGACTCAAACCTATGGGGAAACCACTACTTAAGAAATCAAGTTTTGGAACAGAATCCAAGGTATTGCATGGTCCTCGGACTCAAACCTATGGGGAAACCACTACTTAAAAATCGAGTTTTGGACAAAACCAAGGTATTGCATGGTGCTCGGACTCAAACCTATGGGGAAACCAACTACTTAAAAATCGAGTTTTGGACAGAACCAAGGTATTGCATGGTCCTCGAACTCAAACCTATGGGGAAACCAACTACTTAAAAAATCAAGTTTTTGACAGAACCGAGGTATTGCATGATCCTTAGACTCAAACCTATGGGGAAACCAACTACTTAAAAATCGAGTTTTGAACAGAACCAAGGTATTGCAATGGTCCTCGGACTCAAGCTATGGGAAACAACTGCTAAAAAATCAAGTTTTTGACAGAATCAAGGTATTGCATGGCCTACGAACTCAACCTATGGGAAACCAACACTTAAAAAAAATCAAGTTTTGACAAACAAGTATTGCATGGTTCTCGAACTCAAACCTAAATGGGAACCAACTACTTAAAAAATCAAGTTGGACAGAACCAAGGATTGCATGGTTCCGGACTCAAGCCATGGAGAAACCAACTACTTAAAACAAAAAACTCCAGTTTTGGAAAAACCAAGTATTGCATGGTCTCGAACTAAAATCCCCTATGGAACCAACTACTTTAAAATCAGTTTGGTAAAAAACAAGTATTTCATGGTCCTGGATCCAAGCCTCTAGGTGAAACAACACTTAAAAAATCAAGTTTTTGGACAGAACCAAGATTTGCATGTCTCGACTCCAAACCTAGGGAACCATACTACCTAAAAAGTAATTGACAGAACCAAGATATTGCAATGTCCTCGACTTCAAATTTGGGGAATACCAACACTTAAAAATCAGCTCTGAACAGAACCAAAGTATTGCATGGTCCTCGGACTCAAACCTATGGAAAAGTCAACTATTTAAGAAGAATTCTAAGTCGCTCAGTCCTCGGACCAAATACCAGAGAAGACTAAGGCTATGGAGGTCATTAGGAAGATGGCGAAACGCCTTATTTCTCAACGACCCGCAGGGGCTGTTCATTTTGGGTTACATATCCTCGGATGATTACTTCCTACCCAGCACCGAGCATTCAGCCATCATCTCGTTCAGTCTGGGGTATACAACC
>NW_022156105.1:0-1770 GCF_001633185.2 Quercus lobata
GGACCATGCAAGACCTTGGTTCTGTCCAAGACTTACGCGATTTTTCTTTTTGTACTTGGTTTTCCCATAGGCTTGAGTCCGAGGACCATGCAAGACCTTGGTTCTGTCCAAGACTTTACGCGATTTTACTTTTCTGTACTTGGTTTCCCCATAGGCTTGAGTCCGAGGACCATGCAAGACCTTGGTTCTGTCCAAGACTTACGCGATTTTTCTTTTCGTACTTGGTTTTCCCATAGGCTTGAGTCCGAGGACCATGCAAGACCTTGGTTCTGTCCAAGACTTTACGCGATTTTATTTTTCTGTACTTGGTTTCCCCATAGGCTTGAGTCCGAGGACCATGCAAGACCTTGGTTCTGTCCAAGACTTACGCGATTTTTCTTTTTGTACTTGGTTTTTCCATAGGCTTGAGTCCGAGGACCATGCAAGACCTTGGTTCTGTCCAAGACTTTACGCGATTTTATTTTTTTGTACTTGGTTTTCCCATAGGCTTGAGTCCGAGGACCATGCAAGACCTTGGTTCTGTCCAAGACTTTACGCGATTTTATTTTTTTGTACTTGGTTTTCCCATAGGCTCTGATCCTAGGACCATGCAAGACCTTGGTTCTGTCCAAGACTTACGGCGATTTTACTTTTCGTACATTGGTTTTCCCATAGATTTGAGTCGAGGACCATGCAGACCTTGGTTTCTGTCCAAGACTTACGCGATTTTTCTTTCTGTCTTGGTTTCCCCTCATAGGCTTGGTCGAGGAACCATGCAAAGACCTTGGTTCTGTCCAAAGACTTACGCGAATTTTCTTTTCGTACTTGGTTTTCCCATAAGGCTTTGATGTCCTAGACATGCAAGACTTGGGTTCTCTGTCCAAGACTTACGGATTTTGCTTTTCGTACTTGGTTTTACCCATAGGCTTTGAGGTCCGAGGACCATGCCAAGACCTTGGTTCCTGTCCAAGATTACGCGATTTTTCTTTTTGTACTTGTTCCCCATAGGCTTGAGTCCAAGGACCATGCAAGACATTGGTTCTGTCCAAGAGTTACGCGATTTTACTTTTCGTACTTGGTTTCCCCATAGGCTTGAGTCCGAGGACCATGCAAGACCTTGGTTTTGTCCGAGACTTACGCGATTTTTTTTTTTGTACTTGGTTTCCCCATAGGCTTGAGTCCGAGGACCATGCAAGACCTTGGTTCTGTCCAAGACTTACGCGATTTTTCTTTTTGTACTTGGTTTCCACATAGGCTTGAGTCCGAGGGCCATGCAAGACCTTGGTTCTGTCCAAGACTTACGCGATTTTTCTTTTTGTACTTGGTTTCCCCATAGGCTTGAGTCCGAGGACCATGCAAGACCTTGGTTCTGTCCGGACTTGTAAATATTATCTCTTTTGTACTTGATTTCCCCATAGGCTTGAGTCCGAGGACCATGGCAAGGCTGGTTCTCCTGTCCAAACTTATGACTTCTTTTTTGTACTTGGTTTCCCCATAAGGGCTTGAGTCCGAGGACCTATGCAAGGGCCTTGGTTCTGTCCAAAACTTATGATTTTTCTTTTTTGTACTTGGTTTCCCCATAGGCTTCAGTCCGAGGACCATGCAAGGCCTTGGTTCTGTCCAAAACTTGTGAGATTTCTTTTCTGTACTTGGTTTCCCCATAGGCTTGAGTCCGAGGACCATGCAAGGCCTTGGTTCTGTCCAAAACTTGTGAGATTTCTTTTCTGTACTTGGTTTCCCCAAAGGCTTGAGTCCGAGGACCCTGCAAGGCCTTGGTTCTGTCCAAAACTT
>NW_022156106.1:0-1768 GCF_001633185.2 Quercus lobata
GTTTCCCTATAGGTTTGAGTCCGAGGACCATGCAATACCTTGGTTCTGTCCAAAACTTCATTTTCTAAGTAGTTGGTTTCCCCATAGGCTTGAGTCCGAGGACCATGCAATACCTTGGTTCTGTCCAAAACTTGATTTCTAAGTAGTTGGTTTCCCCATAGGTTTGAGTCCGAGGACCATGCACTACCTTAGTTCTATCCAAAACTTGATTTTTAAGTAGTTGGTTTTCCCATAGGCTTGAGTTCGAGGACCATGCAAAACCTTGATTCTGTCCAAAACATGATTTCCAAGTAGTTGGTTTCCCCATAGGTTTGAGTCCGATGACCATGCAATACCTTGGTTCTGTCCAAAACTTCATTTTCTAAGTAGTTGGTTTCCCCATAGGCTTGAGTCCGAGGACCATGCAATACCTTAGTTCTGTCCAAAACTTGATTTTCTAAGTAGTGGGTTTCCCTATAGGCTTGAGTCCGAGGACCATGCAATACCTTAGTTCTGTCCAAAACTTGATTTCTAAGTAGTTGGTTTCCCCATAGGTTTCTGTCCGAAGACCATGCAATACCTTGGTTCTGTCCAAAACTTGATTTTTAAGTAGTTGGTTTTCCCATAGGCTTGAGTTCGATGACCATGCAATACCTTGATTCTGTCCAAAACTTGATTTCTAAGTAGTTGGTTTCCCTATAGGTTTGAGTCTGAGGACCATGCAATACCTTGGTTCTGTCCAAAACTTGATTTTTAAGTTGTTGGTTTCCCCATAGGTTTGAGTCCGAGGACTATGCAATACCTTAGTTCTGTCCAAAACTTGATTTTCTAAGTAGTTGGTTTCCCTATAGGCTTGAGTTCGAGGACCATGCAATACCTTGATTCTGTCCAAAACTTGATTTCTAAGTAGTTGGTTTCCCCATAGGTTTCTGTCCGAAGACCATGCAATACCTTGGTTCTGTCCAAAACTTGATTTTTAAGTAGTTGGTTTTCCATAGGCCTTTTGATTCGATGACCATGCAATACCGTTGATTATGTCACAACTTGATTTCTAAGTAGTTGGTTTCCCTAGTAGGTTTTGAGTCTGAGACCATGGCAATACCTTGGTTTCTGTCCAAAATGATTTTTATGAGTTGGTTTCGCCATCGACTTGAAGTCCCGACGGACCAGCAATACCTTAGTTCTGTCCAAAACTTGATTTCTAATAGTTGGTTTCCTATCGGTTTGGAGTCGAGACCATGCAATACCTACTGGTTCTGTACCAAAACTTGACTTTTTAAATAGTTGGTTTTTCCAATAGGGCTTGAGCTTTGCGGACCATGCAATACCCTTTGGTTCTGTACCAAAACTTGATTTTTTAAGTAGTTGTTTTTTCCCCAAATATGGCCTTGATTCCAGGCATGCAATAGCCTGTGATTCTGTCCAAAACTTGATTTTTAAGTAGTTGGTTTTCCCATAGGCTTGAGTTCGAGGACCATGCAATACCTTGGTTCTGTCCAAAACTTGATTTTTAAGTAGTTGTTTTTCCCATAGGCTTGACTTCCAGGACCATGCAATACCTTGATTCTGTCCAAAACTTGATTTCTAAGTAGTTGGTTTCCCTATAGGTTTGAGTCCGTGGACCATGCAATACCTTGGTTCTGTCCAAAACTTGATTTTTAAGCAGTTGGTTTCCCCATAGGCTTAAGTCCGAGGACCATGCAATACCTTGGTTCTGTCCAAAACTTGATTTTCTAAGTAGTTGGTTTCCCTATAAGTTTTAATCCGGGGACCATGCAATACCTTGGTT
>NW_022156107.1:0-1766 GCF_001633185.2 Quercus lobata
AGAGGATGAAACGAGGTCTCGAGGCAGTAGCCAACCTCTCCTCTGTGCTACCTGCATCCTCCCACTACGGCGTGAGGCTCAAGTTGGGCTCCTTTGCTGCCGGAGCTATGGGCATGCGAAAGCATGGGGGAAGGGACAAGGCCTCGAAGCAGTAGCCAACCTCTCGTCTGTGCTACCTCCTCGGCCCTCTCTTGCTTTCTTGCAACTTTCCTTTCTATCATGTAGCAAGTTTTATCACAAGTTGATTTCAGCTTTTGTTGTATGCTGTACTGTTTCTTTGTTTTAATAAAAAAGGAAATTTTGCCTACTTATTTTGAATACTGCTCTTTTGGCAACATTATTTTGTGGAAGGGTGTGCTCCCTATGTTTGTTTCTTCAATGATACTTAGAGCAGGAAGTTTTGAAACATAATCCAATCAATTCTAATGTACCAACACTACCAAACATTACGGCGATAATTCATAGCAGGTTTAACTCAGGAAACTAGCAAAGATAACCATTGAATATTCTGTGATAAATATGAGTACCGTCCGAGGAGTTGACGGAGGGTGAAGAACTCAAATCGTTTCTCAGAGGACGTATTGCCCTACGTCGCGTCGATTCCCTTGGTGCTGCAGATATAAGAACAGACTTGCGAATCCCCGCAATTTGGGAACTGACCCGATGGCGAGTGGAGAGCTTTCCTCAGATGAATCCAAATTCTACGTAATGTAGTTTTTCCTTACGAGTAGTTGGTTTTCCCATAGGTTTGAGTCCGAGGACCATACAAGACCTTGGTTCTGTCCAAAACTCGTATATTTATCCTTGATACTCTGGTTTCCCCATCAGGTTTGAGCCGAGGACTTGCAAGACCTTGGTTCTGTCTCAAAGCTTTGATTTTCCAATTCTCTTCACTTGTACCACCACGGCTTTCTCCCCATATTATGGGATTAATCCTGGTAAGTAGGCCGAAGGACCACTGGCTAAGGAAAAGTGCTCACTGGAAAAGACATATGATGGGTTGTCTTTGAGTTTTCCTCATAAGTGACAGCCTTTATGACATATATAATCATATTCTCGTATCATATATAAGTATTGCTATGAATTGAGCTATATAGAAAACAGAATCCTGCAACCAATAGGTGTTTGAGGTCCGAGGACCAATGCCAAGACCTTGGTTTCTGTTCTCAAGTCTATGTTTTTTTTTTGTATTTTTTACAGGTTGAGTCGTGGCCTGCGCAAGTTGGTTCTGTCCAACTCGTGATATTTTATCTTCTTGTACTTGGTTTTCCCCATAGGTTTTGAGTCCGAGGCCATGCAAGACCTTGGTTTCTGTCAAAGTTTATGAGATTGTCTCTTGTACTTGGTTCCCCATTAGGTTTTTTTGGTCCGAGCATGCAAGACTTGGTTTCTGTCAAAGTTTTGGATTTCGTCTCTTGTACTTGGTTTCCCCATAGGTTTGAGTCCGAGGACCATGCAAGACCTTGGTTCTGTCCAAAGCTTATGAGATTTGTTTTTTTGTATTTGGTTTCCCCATAGGTTTGAGTCCGTGGACCATGCAAGACCTTGGTTCTGTCCAAAACTTTTGATATTGATCTCTTGTACTTGGTTTCCCCATAGGTTTGAGTCCGAGGACCATGCAAGACCTTGGTTCTGTCCAAAGCTTATGAGATTTGTTTTTTTGTATTTGGTTTCCCCATAGGTTTGAGTCCGTGGACCATGCAAGACCTTGGTTCTGTCCAAAACTTTTGATATTGATCTCTTGTACTTGGTTTCCCCATAGGTTT
>NW_022156108.1:0-1764 GCF_001633185.2 Quercus lobata
TTTTATGAGAAAACAGTGAACTGTTTTAATTAATGCAAAAAATAGATTTTTTGAATGCGGTAAGCAAATTTGAATATACAATAAATATGATGTGCAAAGGGAAAATTTTTATTAATGTAGAAACAGATTTTATTAATGCAGAAAAATATATTCGATTATTATGAAATTCAAACATGAAAATGCATTCAGATTTGTCGTTTAAATTTAGAAAAAACGATTTCGTTAGGTGTTTTATGAGAAAACAGGGAACAATTTTTTAAATAGTGAACAGAAAATAATTTACACAAAAAAGAGATCGAACAATTCAATAAATCATGCCGAACCGAAATTAATTTTATGCACAATCGTAGATATTTTTTATACAGAAAATTGTGAAAAATTTTTATGAGAAAACAGTGAATAGTTTTAATTTATGCAAAAAACATATTTTATGAATGCAGTAAGCAGATTTGAATATACAGTAAATATGATGTGCAGAGAGAAAATTTTATTCTTGCAGAAACAGATTTTATCAATGCAGAAAAATATATTCGAGTATTGTAAAATTCAAACAGGAAAAGGCATTCAGATTTGACGTTTAAATTTAGAGAAGGCGATTTCACTAGGTTTTTTATGAGAAAACGGTGAACAATTTTTTAAATAGTGAACAGAAAATAATTTATGCAAAAAAGAGAGCGAACAATTTCATAAATAATGCCGAACAGAAAATAATTTTATGCACAATCGTAGAAATTGTTTATACAGAATACAGTGAAATATTTTTTTGAGAAAACAGTGAATAGTTTTAATTAATGCAAAAAACAGATTTTATGAATGCGGTAAGCAGATTTGAATATACAGTAAATATAAAGTGCAGAGGGAAAATTTTTTAAGGTAGAAACAGATTTTATTAATGCAGAAAAATATATTCGATTATTATGAAATTCAAACATGAAAATGCATTTAGATTTGTCGTTTACAATTAGAAAAAATGATTTCAGCTGGGTGTTTGTTATGAGATAACGGTTTGAAACAATTTTTTAAATTACGTGAAGTCGGAAATCATTTGTATGCAAAAAAGAGGAGGAAAATATTCCATAACATTTAATTGCTGACGAGAAAATAATGTCTTATGGCAAAATCTGCGAAGAAATTGGTTTTTACACAATGATCAAATGCAGTGAACAATTGTTTTAATTAAAACATGAACAAGTTTTAATAATGATTGCAGAAAGAACAGATTTGTTTTTGAATGCGGTACAAGGATTTGAATACGTCAAATGTTGTTGTGCAGTTGGAAATTTTATTAATGTAAGAAACAATTTTTCAGTGCAGATAAGAAAATATATTGTCGATTATTTGTGAAATTCAACATGAAAGCTATGTTTAAGAATTTGGGGATTTAAAGTTTTAGAGAAAGACGTGATTTCAATAGGTGTTTTCTAGAAACTGTTTTGGAACTATTTTTTAAATAGTGACAGGAATTATTAATGCAAAAAAGAGAGCGAACAATTTCATAAGTAATGGCGAACAAAAAATAATTTTATGCACAATCGTAGAAATTGTATCTACAGAAAACAGTGAATAATTTTTATGAGAAAACAGTGAACTGTTTTAATTAATGCAAAAACAAGATTTTTTGAATGCGGTAAGCAGATTTGAATATACAATAAATATGATGTGCAGAGGGAAAATTTTATTAATGTAGAAACAGATTTTATTAATGCAGAAAAATATATTCGATTATTATAAAATTCAAACATGAAAATGCATTCAGATTTGTCG
>NW_022156109.1:0-1760 GCF_001633185.2 Quercus lobata
AAACTCAGTTTTCCCATCCAAGTAGTTGGTTTCCCCATAGGTTTGAGTCCGAGGACCATACAATACCTTGGTTCTATCCAAAACTTAGTTTTTTTTTGGAGTGGGATCTTGGCCTTAGGGGAATTATCTCCTCGGCCAAGCCCCTAAAACCATTCATGCGATTGACGCTACTAAGCGTAGCCCCTAATCAGGACCCATAGCCCCTAGCGGAACTTTACACTAGAACTCTATAACCCACTGTTAGAAATGACAAGAGAACTCTTTCGACCTACCGCCTATGCCAACACACAAGCCTTCCCTACAGAGGCGCCAATTGTAAGGACGCGATTCGTGACGGACCGTACAGTGTTGGATTCGCACGTAAAAAGGCCCAAACAAATATCATTTGTTAGAGCGTGGGTTTGAAATGGGGGGAAAGCTTAAGGTTTTTTGGTCGCCAACGGTGGGTTTTACGTGATATGCTAACATGGTTAGTCGATCTTCAGCCTTAGGAGCTCTTTCTCTTGGAGGCGGGCTGGGAGGCTTGGTTTTGGCCATTTTTTCCAGCCTCTATGAATTTTACTTACCTTCCCTTTTATACTAGCTGTGTTTTTAATCCTTCCGTCACGTGTAGGATCGACATTCCAAGATTGAACTTGTCCCATCAGCCCATACGCCGGAGTGGTTGGGAGTGGTTGAAAAGATCGAGAGTATGGCTTTGTCAGGTGCAGAGTATTTGAATGGCAGTAAGGGCAAAGCTTTTCTCCTGTCATTATATTCCCCAGCGTACCCTTTTCTAAATGTCATAGATATTTTTAGATTTTTTCCAAAGTTATTTCTATACCATTTTTACCCTTTCCTCTTGTGAGATCTCGGTTATGCCGAGGACTGAGTCTTCCTCGACTGTGTCTCAAGGCTACGTCGTATTTGTGTTGCCGAGCTTGGGCCATCACCCTCCTCGACTTGGGCCTTTAGACCCCAACAAGTGAATGGGCCTAGCCCACGGATTATTGGGCCCACTATATATATAGTCTCCGTCTATTAATAAGCAACTTTAAGTTTTTCTAATCGATCTCATTCTCTTCTTCACCAATGGCTGACAACATCTACTGCCACCCGGACCACACGACAGTGCCACTGTGCTAAGAAAACACACGGCGGTTATGTTTGCTTTGTTGTGTGTTCCGCTGTGCCGACGCGACATGAGAAATGCCCTGTTCAAAGACGAGATGAAGCTAGGCTGATAGATAGATGTAAGGTGCCGGGGCAGTGGACACCGGACGAGCCTGTGCTTGGAGGAGCACGCTACAGGCAGGATCAAGTCATACGAGCTGCGGAACTCGCGTAAGGCCCTTCGGAACAATCGACTGAGCTACCGGGGTGGAGGGAGATTATTCTGCACATATCTGACGGAGGTAGGCGATGCAATCTCATTCACATCATGCCACTAGCTTAACTGATTGAATTGTCTTTTATTCCTGCTTATCCTATTGTTGGAGGTGTTTCGATCAACACTGGCTGATACCCTTGGTGTTTGTTGTCGCTAGTTTGGGACGTCATGCTGTGGCTCGTGTGGTGCAGAGGTGTGGGGGAGCTGCCGCTCAGTGTGGGTGGCTGTTGTTGGTGTTTGCGTTATAGGACCTTTTTTGTTAAAATATAATAAAGTACTGATTTTGATTATAGTTTGAGATCCTGATTTGAATTTCTTTATTTGCCTGATCCTAATTAGGGTTTCGATCAACTCAATACCTTTGCTGCTACTTTTGGTTAAAATATAATAA
>NW_022156110.1:0-1759 GCF_001633185.2 Quercus lobata
CGAAAAAGTGAAATCAAAATTTTAGTCCCGAATTCCGTTCATACACGACCCCGGCAAAAAAATTCCGAAAAAAATAGTAAAAAAAGTTCAAAAAATTATAAAACCTCTTCCCGGCATTATTTTTAGCCAAAACGGCATGAGATATGCCGAAAAAGAGAAAACAAAATTTTAGTCCCGAATTCCGTTCATACTCGACCCGGGAAAAAAAATTCCGAAAAAAATAGTAAAAAAATTCAAAAAATTGTAAAACCTATTCTCGGCATTATTTTTAGCAAAAAGGGATTAGATATGCCGAAAAAGAGAAAACAAAATTTTAGTCCCGAATTCCGTTCATACTCGACCCGGGCAAGAAAATTCCGAAAAAAATAGTAAAAAAATTCAAAAAATTATAAAACCACATCCCGGCAATATTTTCAGCCAAAACGGGATGAGATAGGCCGAAAAAGTGAAAACAAAATTTTAGTCCCGAATTCCGTTCATACACGACCCCGGCAAGAAAATTCCGAAAAAAAAAAGTAAAAAAGTTCAAAAAATTATAAAACCACTTCCCGGCATTATTTTTAGCGAAAACGGGATGAGATATGCCGAAAAAGAGAAAAAAAATTTTAGTGCCGAATTCGGTTCATACTCGACACGGGCAAGAAAATTCCGAAAAAAATAGTAAAAAAATCACAAAAATTATAAAACCCCTTCTCGGCATTATTTTTAGCCAAAACGGGATGAGATTGGTCGAAAAAGTGAAATCAAAATTTTAGTCCCGAATTCCGTTCGTACTCAACCCGAGCAAGAAAATTCCGAAAAAAACAGTAAAAATGTTCAAAAAATTATAAAACCTTTTCCCGGCATTATTTTTAGCGAAAACGGGATGAGATATGCCGAAAAAGAGAAATTTCAAATATCCCGAATTCCGTTCATACTCAACCGGCAGAGAAAATTCCGAAAAACAGTAAAAATGTTCAAAAAATTTAAAACCTCTTCCCGGCATTTTTTTAGCGAAAACGGATGAGATATGCAAAAGAGAAAACAAAATCACTTAGTTTCCGATTCCGTTTCATACTCGACCGGGCAGAAAATTCCGAAAAAACGTAAAAATGTTCAAAAAATTATAAAAACCTCTTCTCGGAAATTTTTTAGCCAAAACGGGATGAGAATAGGCCGGAAAAAGTGTAATCAAAATTTTAGTCAAATTCCGTTTCTACTCGACCCGCGGGCAAAGAAAATTCCGAAAACCAGTAAAAAGTTCAAAAAATTATAAAATTCTTCCCGGCTTATTTTTAAGCCAAAACGGGATTGAGATAGGCCCGAAAAAGTGAAATTCAAATTTTAAGTCCCAAATTCCGTTCATACTCGACCGGGCAAGAAAATTCCGAAAAAAACCGTCAAAGTGTCAAAAATTATAAAACCTCTTCTCGGCATTATTTTTAGCTAAAACGGGATGAGATAGGTCGAAAAGTGAAATCAAAATTTTAGTCCCGAATTCCGTTCATACACGACCCCGGCAAGAAAATTCCGAAAAAAATAGTAAAAAAAGTTCAAAAAATTATAAAACCTCTTCCCGGCATTATTTTTAGCCAAAACTGCATGAGATATGCCGAAAAAGAGAAAACAAAATTTTAGTCCCGAATTCCGTTCATACTCGACCCGGGAAAAAAAATTCCGAAAAAAATAGTAAAAAAATTCAAAAAATTGTAAAACCTATTCTCGGCATTATTTTTAGCAAAAAGGGATGAGATATGCCGAAAAAGAGAAAACAAAATTT
>NW_022156111.1:0-1759 GCF_001633185.2 Quercus lobata
ATAGCCTAGGTTAGTGGGAAGATCATGATTACAGCCACCGTTTGTGCTATTGAAGGTCCAATATCATTTGATTTAAGTGGATGTTTAGGTGAGAGGGCGGTGCTGCATTTATGATCTTGGAACTTGATTCCATCTGGACCGATAATGCTCGGCAGCTCCGTCTCCCGTGCATACCACATTTTCCCGGGAATGACTCACGTACATGACCGGGAACGTTTGACCGAGTCCACCTTGGAACTTAATACCCTACACTTGTTTGTTATTTATGAATTCCCGGGAATGGCGTAAGACGACTGGACCTTTCGGCTGGGCCTGTGGCCAAAACTAGTACGGTACAAGGCCCAGGGCCTGTATGGGCCTGGGATCACCGTACTGTACAATTGGGGCAGGGCCCGGGGTCTGTTTGGGCCTAAGATCTCAAGGGTGCATTTTGGGCGTCAATAGCCCCCCTTTGGATTTCAATACTCGGTTATCGGATGGCGGAGAACGGGAGATGCAATGGAAGGCACGATGGGACACTTTTTGACCTGGAGATATGTTTTTTTATAGCCTTATGAGATACCTTTTTTATTTCTGATCTGTGTTGGGAGTTTTTTCATATCTTCATCTATATATTAATACTGGATAGTCTTCGAGAAGAACGTCTGTTCCTTTTCTTCTGGCGCGGCCCAGGGGTCGTTCAGGTGTCGTATTATTGCACGTGGACGGGGTATGTGGGGTAAGTCGAGAACCGAGAGCGACGTGGCGGGATTGGTTGTGCTTGGCGTTCCGTATTGGATTCTGCTCGTTAGGACCCTCGCGCTACCTTATTTAATTGCTTGGATTTCGACGCTTCTTCTTCCTCACTCAATTTTTCTTTCTCTAATAAATATACCCGTCTCTCTCACCTGAATCGCTCCCATTTTTCCTCTGATATTATTTCATTCCTTAGAGCTTTCTTTATTCTCTGCCCGACCACATTTTCCGTCGCGCTTGCTATACCCTCGCAGTGTTTTGATCGTTAGTGGACTTCCTGTAGAGAGCCCAAGTAAGGTTTCGTTCCCCATTCCTTGTTTTTCCTTTCAACTTTCATTTCTTTGAGTTTACTTTCGTATTTTTAGGCGTTATAGATGGGTTACTCTTACCTCCTAGAGTCCCCGGCTGCTTTGGCCACCTTTAGGAGTAAATTTAACATTCCTCAATGACGTGATGTGGCCCTACTTCAGCCATGAGAGCTGCTATATTTTTGTAATTTCAACCGGGAGGTATAGTACAGTATTGGTGTATTAGTCGATTTTCTTTCGCTTTGGATAGTCTCCATTCTGAAGAAGTGTGGTGGCTACTAGGTTCTCCGATTGGATCCTTCATTAATAACACTGGAGACTTCACTACTACGGGCTTTGCCGAGACCAACTTCACCGCACTTAACTTTTACCGGGTAGTTTAGTTGTGTCAACAGTTCAAGTTTGAACCACATTTCTCTTCTTATATCTTCCAAGTTTAGACCACCATGACATTAACCAAATGTATAGGCTCTGTGGGAGCAAAGCCACCGGTTATTACCTAAAGACAAGGGATGCACGGGTACGGCTGATATCATGCCTACCTGATTCGAACAGGAATTCCGCCAATGAGTTCGTTAGGGTGAGCGGCAATTGGTTTGCCGGGGAGTTTCCTTGCACCCTTACGCCGCGTGAAGTGGGTTCGTTCCATCCCCTTCATATAACTGCTTTCTTTCGCCTCTCTTTTTCTTCCTCTCGGTAAAAAGAATTTTTATGAT